>NW_015177017.1:196546-256555 GCF_001447785.1 Gekko japonicus | reverse complement strand
CCTGGCCCATTTTGATGAGACATTACCGGTGGTTTTGGCATGCGATGCCTCGCCTTACGGGGTCGGGGCTGTGTTGGCTCACCGTTTGGCCGACGGCAGGGAGGTCCCGGTCGCTTATTACTCTCGAACCCTTTCTGCGGCGGAGCGGAACTACGCCCAGATCGACCGGGAGGGTCTCGCAATTGTGGCCGGGGTCAAGAAGTTCCACGACTACATATACGGCAGGCCGTTCACCATTGTCACAGACCATCGCCCGCTCCTCGGCCTCTTCGCGCCCGACCGCCGGACGCCGCAGGTTCTCTCGCCGCGAGTCCTAAGGTGGACTATTTTCCTCGCTGGCTACAATTATCTGCTCCTGCACCGCCCCGGGAAAGCCATGGGCCACGCGGACGCTCTTAGCCGCCTCCCACTACCTGAGGTGGTTGAGGACCCGGCCCCAGCCTTCCGGGTCCTTCAGCTGGAGGGCCTGCCGGAGGCCCCGTTGCAAGCGCGGGACATTGCCCGCCGCTCGGCTCGGGACCCCGTGGTATCCCGGGTTCTGGGCTGGGTGGTGAGGGGGTGGCCTGAGAAGACAGACCCTGAGTTCGCGGCGTATGCTACCCGGCGGGACGAACTTTCTGCACACAAGGGATGCCTGCTATGGGGAGACAGGGTCGTGGTCCCACACGCATTACGCCAGAGGGTCCTCCAGGCACTGCATGAAGCTCACCCGGGCATCGTCCGGATGAAAGGGCTGGCAAGAAGCTACGTCTGGTGGCCCGGCATCGACGCAGAGGTGGAAGCATGGGTCAAGCGTTGTCAGCCCTGCCAGGCGGTGAGACCCAGCCCACCGGGGGCACCAGCGCAGGCGTGGGAATCCACCCGTACCCCGTGGTCCCGGCTCCATATAGACTTCGCAGGGCCATTCCCGGGCCGGCTATTCCTGGTCACGGTGGATTCCTACTCAAAGTGGCTGGAAATAAGCCCCGTGGCTGCAACGTCCGCAAAAGCCACCATCCGCGCCCTACGAGGACTCTTTGCCACACACGGGCTGCCGGACACCATCGTGTCGGACAACGGGACGGCTTTTACGTCCGAGGAATTCCAGCAGTTCCTCAGCAGCAACTTGATCCGACATGTCCGGTCAGCGCCGTTCCACCCCGCAACCAACGGCCAAGCGGAGCGAATGGTCCGGACCGCAAAGGAGGCCTTGAGCCGGATGGTGGAAGGGGAATGGGAATGCCGCATCGCCAGATTCCTCCTGACCCAGCACACGACTCCCAACCCTGTCAGCGGAAGGTGCCCAGCAGAACTACTGATGGGTCGAAAGCCAACGATCCTTTTGGACCGCCTGCACCCCGACCGGGCCCCCGACCAAAGAAACGCAGTCGAGCAGAGGGAAGCACCAAGGGGGTTCTTCCCAGAGGACCCGGTTCTCGCCAGAAACTTCGGCCGCGGTCCGGAGTGGATTGCGGGCCGCATACTCCGGCCCCTGGGTACCGTGATGTACGAGGTATCCATGGAGTGCGGGCAGATATGGAGAAGGCACATCGACCAGCTCAGACAGCGAGTGCTACCGGAGTCCCAGACAGAGGAAGAGACGAGACAGCAGACGGAACCTAGAGAGACCACACCCGAGGCGACTGCACAGGACTTGCCAGCCGAGGAGCACCCGGCACAGGGCCCCACGGCCCCAGCTTCGGTCGAGGAAAACCCCGTTCCGGAGGCGGCGGAAGCAGGAGCACCAGCTCCCTCTTCAGAACCCGGCCCTGAGGTCGGAATTCCGGAAGCACGAGGGGCCACCCCTCGACGGTCAGCTAGAGTACGACGGTCCCCATCGTACTTAAAGGACTACGTGACTTAGGGGAGGGCCCGGACTATGGGGGGAGGGATGTTGTGTCCGCTGACCGCCACCGGAGGTCAGCGCACACTCCTGAGCTTCAGTCCGGCACAACAATGGGACTAGGATTCTAGTCCCTCCACTGGGGGGAACCAATGGGACCTTGGCGGGAGATTCAAACCCACCAATGGGACCAGGGGAAGCCCCTGGACTGTGTATATAGTTGGCCTGCCGGCCGTTAGTCTTTAGTCTTGTTGTGTACCAGTAAAGCCATGCTGATCACTACATCAGTTTCCGTGCTTTCTTTACGCGTCTAACCCACTACACTTCACTAGTCTAATACTATAACCACCCTCCCACACTGGTATTTCGGCCCTGGCCCCTGCCTGGTGGAGCTCTCTGCCAGATAACATCTGTGCCCTGCGGGATCTTATGCAATTCCCCAGGGCCTGTAAGGCGGAGACGTTCTGCCAGGCCTTCAGTTGAGCAAGAAAGCTGCAATCATGCAAGTGCGCTTATATTCTACTGAACATGTTCGCCCGTGACTTTGAAAGAGTTAGTCTTGCAAGAGAATGTTCTACCTCTCGGGAAATTGAGGAATAGCACTGGACAATGAACTAATCATGGCGTGAAATTTGAAATGAGAAGATACAGCTGATTTAATGTTTGGAGAAAGTTCTCAGGAAACGAAGGTTCTACTCCGGAGAATCTCGTCAGCATCTGGAATTGAACATCTAGGATTGGAACATTACAGAAATTGTACATTGTTGTATTTTGTATTACTGTATTTACTTAAGTACACAGTTGTTAGAATATAGGTGCATTTGCATGATTGCAGCTTTCTTGTTATTTGTTGGTGACCATAAGTGTAATGTCCTTTAGTAGAGAGCGGTGTGGCTCTTTTAGCCACGAGGAGACCGACAAACAATACACACCAGTACAGCACAGCTCAGGTCCGTAACCTTGTTTATTCAGTAGTATCCTCAATAATAACATACGCCCCGACCTGCAGGGAAGGAGGCTTAAAAACAGAGAGGGGGAGGAGTGCCTCTCTCAATCCTTTTCAGGTGTATAGCACGATACAACTTAATCTTAAAGAGATATACACCACAATAAGAGCTGCACCCCCCCTCTGTATGTTGATTTAGGCCTTCAGTTGAGGACAGCAATGGGACAGTATGACATCTGGCACTCTCATATATCCCCCCCCCCCCTCGTAACCCCCCCCCCCCCGGCGGCTAGGGAGCTGGATTTTTCTCTTTTCTTTCCGCCATCTTGTAATGTACATTGTTTATTAACTTGTTTTAGGGAGGTGTAATGCTGAAGTGGCTCAAGTGGTTAAGACACTGAACTGCAGGCTGTGGAAGGTCGGTAGTTCAGCAGTTCAAGACCCGGGTGCCGCATGACGGAGAGAGCTCCCGTCTCTGGTCCCAGCTCCTGCCAACCTAGCAGTTCGAAAGCAAGACATTGCAAGTAGATAAATAGGTACCACTTCGGTGGGAAGGGAACAGCGTTCCGTGCGCCTTGGTGTTTAGTCATGCCGGCCACATGACCACGGAAACGTCTTTGGACAGCGCTGGCTCTTCGGCTTGGAAATGGAGCTGAGCACCGCAACCCTAGAGTTGGATTCTACTGGCTTTCGAGCAAGGGAACCTTTTCCTTTTTAATGCTGAATTTAACTTAAAGTACTTATTGGCTGCGGTCACACAAGGGAGAAAATGCGGGCGGGAAGCAAGGCTGTTTGCCCCGGGCTGCAATGAGGCGCGTTTGCGCGATCACACTTCTGGCCGCGCCCCGCACTTCCGTATACAAGAAGGTTTTACCTGGTGGCTTTTTTCCACGCTCCTGCGGCGCGATACGACATCCCGCCGATGACTCCGGGACGCTGGACAGATGTGTCTGTCTGATCGCGCCCCTTTACTCCGCGGGGGAATCGCACCGTCGCCGCCGCTTTTGGTACGTATGATCGCACCCATTGTATGCTATCTTGTTTTCAGACGCCCTGAGCCCTACTTGTAGGGAAGGGCGGCCTAGCAGATCCAATTTAATAAATAAATAAAATAAATAAATTACCATTTCATAGGAGTATTCCCCCCCCCCCAGTGCTCCCCAAATTCCCAGTTTTTCTATTGGAAAAATGGAAAGGAAAAGTCCATAGGAGGGGAAAGCACACTTTTAAAACCTGAACTCCCCCCCCCCCCAGCTTTCACATCTCAGCACACTCTCTCCCGATATGCTACACTGGAATCTCCCACATTCTGGCCACTGCCTTTGGGAGCAGTTGTCCACTCTTCAAGAGCAAACCTACATGCCGCCCATTACGGACATCCAGTCTGGAGGTCAGAAAGACGTGCATATCCAGCATACACGCCTCCCCACCCACCTACCCACCCTCTCCATCTGTCATCATGGCAGACATTTCGCTAATGCGCTTATAAAAAGTCCATGCTCACAAGGTAGGCAAATGAGCACAATAAAACGGGGCACCTTCCAGCCCCGACTAGCAAACTATTCTGTGCCTTCCCTCTCAGGTTCAGCCTGTGAAATGCCTCCTCACCACATAAACAGCTGGCCTTTTTTTTGCCTCGTCAAAAGACAAATGGCTATTCGAAGAGTATAAAACACCCCTGGCTCCCTCCAACATGAATAAGAACACCACACATAGAGAGAACAAGTCCTGACAGGGAAGATTGCCTCCGTGTTTGTTTGTGCTTGCGCTGCCCGTGTGCGGCAGTGGAAATCGAACCTCGGAAAGTGAATCCAAAATGGCTTGGCTCTGAAGTAGTGCTGTATGGATTAGAAAACCTGTCTGGAGTAGAAGAAGATAAATGGAACTGGCGCCTCCAGGAGCCTACCTGAGGGCGTTGCTTTTACAGCTTTATTGATAACTGAGAGAGCGAGAGAAGCAAATACCTTGGGGTGCCCACAGTGGTGGACTAGACATTACCTGCTGTGCTCGGTTGTGGAGCTAGGCCCTGGAAGCAAGCCGAGTAAACAAAAGAGGAACAGCTACGTGACAACAAGCTGAAATCACTCCCGTATTTGCAGTCTGTTTTTATTCTTTCCTTCCTCTGAGGAAGGTGTACATGGGTTTCCCTTCCTCTTCCACCATTTTATGTTCACCACAGCATGTTGAAGTAGATTAAGGTGAGACAAAATGGCTGGCTGAGGTAAATTAATTCCCAGTTGAACAGGGACATGATTTGGATTGGGACTGTGGGGCGTGGGGAGTGGGGAGTGGGCTTCTGTACCCCCCACCCCGGTGTCATTTTCAGAACTTGAAATGGGCTCGGGGAGAGCAATTGGCCTTGTTGAGAGAGTTGCCAGGTGGGGCCTGAAGATGTCTCAGAATTACAACTGATCTCCTGATGGCGCCTGGTATTTTTGGCCACTGTGTGACAGAGTGTTGGACTGGATGGGCCTTTGGCCTGATCCAACATTGGCTTCTCTTCTGTTCTTATGACAGAGATCAGTTCCCCTGGAGAAAATGGCTGCTTTGGAGGCTGGACTCTATGGCAGTAGACCCCATTGAAATCCCTCCCCCGAGCCGCACCACCTCTGACTCCACCCCCAAATCTCCAGGCATCTACCTTTCTGGAGCTGGCAATGCAACTTGTTGAAGAAACCTATGCATACCTAATTAGTATACATGGAACCCCGAATGGTATAATTAATGCCCCCGAGTCCATTTCAGGGTGGGGAAATGGTGCAATAGGGGAAGCATCAGCCTGCCTTCTCACTGTGATCGTGATCATCTTCAACCCCCTGAGAACTGAGTTCCCCGGCAAGAAGGAACTCCCAACGAATGTCTGACCGAAAGCCCTACTGGTGGACGTGGACACCATCTAGGGTTGCCAACTCCAGGATAGAAAATTTCTGGAGATTTGAGGGTGGAGCATGGGGAGGGCAGCATTTGGGGAGAGGGGACTCAGGAGGGATGTGAGGCTATAGAGGCCACCCTCCAAAGCTTCCATTCTTTCCATGGGAGCTGATCTCTGTAGTCTGGAGATCAGTGGTAAGTCTAGGCTCCACCGGAAGGTAAGAGCATAAGACAAGCCATGTTGGATCATCAGGCCAGTGGCCCATCCAGTCCAACACTCAGTGTCGCACAGTGGCCAAAACAGGGCCCATCAGGAGGTTAACCAGCAGGACCAGAAGCCCTCCCACTGTGCCCCCCCCCAAGCACCAAGAACACAGAGCATCACTGCCGCAGACAGAGTGTTCCATCTATAAAAAGGTAAAGGTTCCCTTGCTCGAAAGCCAGTCAAATCCGACTCTAGGGCTGCGGTGCTCATCTCCGTTTCCAAGCCGAAGAGCCAGCACTGTCCGAAGACGTTTCCGTGGTCATGTGGCCGGCATGACTAAACACCAAAGCGCACGGAACGCTGTTACCTTCCCACCGAAGTGGTACCCATTTATCTACTTGCAATTTCTTGCTTTCGAACTGCTAGGTTGGCAGGAGCTGGAACTAGAGACGGGAGCTCACTCCATCATGTGGCACCCGGGTCTCGAACTGCTGAACTACTGACCTTTCACAGCCTGCAGTTCAGCGTCTTAACCACTTGAGCCACCGCAGCTCCTGTTCCATCTATACCTTGTGGCTAATAGCCACTGATAGACCTCTACTCCGTGTGTTTATCCAATCCGCTCTTGAGGCTGCCTATGCTTGTAGCTGCCACAACTTCCTGTGGTAGTGAATTCTGCGTGGTAATTGCTCTTTGGGTGAAGAAGTCCTTCCCTTTATCTATAAGAACACCTGGAAGCCAGCAAGCCTAATACAACCCAAAGACTTTCTAATATATATTTAGGTCTCACTGAATGCTATTCGAACCCAGGTTTCCCCACTTCTAGTCTAACCAAGGGTCATTTCCTGCAGGAGCGCACAGGAGCGGAGCTCCGGCAGTAAAGAGCCCAGGGGGCAGGCACATGCAACAAACCCCACCCCCTGCTCCCAGCAGCCCTCAGTCAGAGCAAGAAGCAGCCAGATAAGTTGCAGACCCTAACCCCACCCCCGCCCTCCAGCCCAAAACAGTACAGTAGCACGTTAAGACCAAGTGTTATTCAGGTACAAGCCCTCCCTCCTCTGCGAGGAGAGATCTACACATCCCCCCCCCCAATAGCTAGCAATCCAAAACAGTCCAGTGGAGCCTGAGCGGTGGGTGTTGCCTTCTGACACACTTCCGGTGATGTCAGGGGGCATGGCATATGCAAATGAGTTATGCTAATGAGTTATGCTAATTAGCTCCTGCACCTCTCTTTCTACGAAATGACCCCTGAGTCTAACACATTAACTGCTATACCACAAAGTCAATTGCTGACATGTATTAGAATCTACTCCCAACACCCATATGGTTTATGTCTAATAGGGTGGGTAAATAAAATTTTTGAATACACACTCCTAGATACAATTGGCCCGAGCTATTTACGCCCCCCCATATTTCCAGCCCTGCCTGGTTCTCCTTTGCATGAATAATGAGATTGCTTCTGTTGTAATACTCAGCATTTTATAAAGCAGATTTCAAAAGTTCAGAGTTACCAGTACGTTAATCATCCTTTTGTACCCATGAAAACATCATCATCATCATCACCACCACCACCAATTCAATCAATCAATCAATCAGGCAATCAATCAATCAATCAATCAATGAATGTTTAAAGCAGTTTTTTTCATGTTCCAGAACCCTGCCTTTTAAACCTGCTGTTGCATTACATGTATTGGCAGGATGGGGTTTATAAGGGTGCTATTCTACGAATTTACCCTGATTTAAGAAATATACAGGAGAGAGAATTCATGAGTAAAGCGTCAAGCTATGTGCAGTGGATTAGGAAGGACTTCAGATCTATGGAAAGGGAGGATGAGACTGAAATGAAATGAAATAGGTTGGACCCAACCAGCTTATCTGCTGGTGAAAAAAGGGAGGAGGGGGTTCCCCTTTGGTTACTCAAAGGGCAACGCTGAGGATGATGGTGCCTGCAGGGACAAAACCCCCCGTGTGTGCGGGGGCTGTAGCAAAGAGGGGAATTAGGTGTGATTGAGTGCAAACTCATAGAACGTCAGTCCAGACAAACCCATAAAGCCACAAGTCCAAACTAAGGAAGCCAGCCTGGAGTCCAAACTAAGGAATCCCCTGGAATTACACCTCATCTCCAGAGATCAATTCCCCCAGAGAAAATGGATGCCTTGGAGGGAAGGTGAAGGAGAAGGTGAAGGAGAGATTGGATTTATACCCCGCCCTTCACTACTCAAGGGAGTCTCAGAGCAGCTTACAATCTCCTTTCCCTTCCCCTCCCCCTCCCTGTGAGGGAGGTGGGGCTGAGAACAGTTCTGAAACAACTTGTGTCTGATCCAAGGTCTCACTGGCAGCTGCATGTGGAGGAGTGGGGAATCTAACCTGGTTCTCCCAGTTTAGACTCCATGCTCCTAACCACTCCAGCAAACTAGCTCTCATTACACCCCACTGAGGTCCCTGTCCTTTCCAGGCTCCATTCCCAAATCTCTAGGGAGTTTCCCAAGCTGGATCTGGCAACCCTACCCCTCCATCGCCTCCGGTGGCCAAGGGGGGCATCCGTAGTCCCAACCCATGTGATGCACGGGAACTGCCAGTGAGTCCCAAGAAGTTGCTTTGTGAGCCAGGAGCACCTGTTCACGGAAGAGGGTGCCTGTCGCATCTCTGCTCTAGACTGCCTTGCATCCTTGCTCTTCGCCTCCCCTGGGGGCAGGAGATTCTTTCACTCATCTGTTGCAGGTGTGACTGACTCATTCATTCACTCTTGATGACACCGAGACCCAGGACCAGAGATCTTTTAACAGGCAACAGCAAGAAGAAAGTCCTGACTTTAGTTCCTGTTAACAACATGCTTTACCGCTGAGCCCTCTTTAGCACAGCAGATGGGAATTAACACATCTGTCTCATTTGATCTGTTCCGCCTCTCTCTGAAGGGTATAAAGTTTCCTCGTTTGAAAACATCGTTTGTGTTCCTCGGCTGTGACACAGCTCTTCTCCTGTTCTCCCCCATCCCAGATAAACTCGAGCGGGGATTCCTCTGGGTTCGTGCCTCCCACACGATCCATGCAAATAGTCTAATTTTACCCAGGCGGTAATCTGGTGGGAATCCCTTTCCTTCCTGCCACCTTTCAACATTTCTATTTTGACATGTTATTTCCTTGTAGCACAGATGTTATGACTGACGGTCTGTGGGGAGGGAGAGGTGGAACGATTTATTCAAGAGGTAAGTATTTATGA
The DNA here is from genome assembly GCF_001447785.1 of Gekko japonicus. Taxonomy (NCBI): domain Eukaryota; kingdom Metazoa; phylum Chordata; class Lepidosauria; order Squamata; family Gekkonidae; genus Gekko; species Gekko japonicus. The sequence goes on along the minus strand of NW_015177017.1, from coordinate 247,492 downwards.
AAACGCTCGATTCAGCTCCCCGCAGTGGTGGCAAAACATCGCTCCCGGATGATGGATGTTTTCAATAATCATTCCATTTTAGGTAGAAACTGTACGCCCTTCCCTGGTCTCATATATACAGCATAGAATCATAGAATGTTAGAGTTGGAAGGGACCTTGCAGGTCATCTAGTCCAACCCCCTGCACTCTGCAGGAGCATAGCCGAAAGAGAGCCCTACATACCTACAACATACCCGAAAGATGGTCGTCCAGCCTCCGCTTGAAAACGTCCAGCGAAGGAGCATCCACCACCTCCCGAGGCAGACTGTTCCACTGCTCAACCACTCTGACAGTCAGGAAGTTTCTCCTGATATTTAGCCGGTAACGACTCCCTTGTAATTTCCACCCATTAGATCTAGTCTTGCAATCCGGAGCAAGAGAGAATAGATCCACTCCATCTTCTACATGACAGCCCTTCAAATACTTGAAGACTGCAATCCTGTCCCCTCTAAGCCTTCTCTTTCCCAGGCTAAACATACCCAACTCTTTTAGCCCTTCCTCATAAGACTTGGATTCCAACCCTCTCACCATCCTGGTTGCCCTCTTCTGGACATGCTCGAACTTGTCAACATCTTTCCTAAAATGTGGTGCCCAAAACTGGACACAGGACTCCAGGTGATGCCTGACCATAGCAAAATAGAGTGGAACTACCACCTCCCGTGATCTGGACACAATGCTTCTGTTAATGCAGCCTAAGATTGCATTAGCTTTCTTCACAGCCACATCGCACCGCAGGTTCATGTTTAGCTTGTGATCAACCAGAACACCTAGATCCCTTTCACATGTGCTGCTTTCAAGCCAAGTCCCTCCCATTCTATATCTGTGCCTTTGGTTTTTTTGTACCTAAGTGTAGGACTTTGCACTTATCTCTATTTCTGCAAATTTGATAAGCATCCCCTCTATGTCTTCCTCCAGGTCATTTATAAAAACATTGAACAACACCGGGCCTAGGACCGAGCCCTGTGGCACTCCACTCGAGACTTCCCTCCACGTAACCGATTCTACTAACTGATTCCACTAACTGATTCTACACAGTCCAGATCTAGGCAAAGAGCAATTATATCTATCTGTCTGTCGGTCCATCTGTTTTAATGTATGTATATAATCACTCTATCAGAGGAAAGGCAGCATGGTTTAGCCCAATCTCGTCAGATCTTTTAAGAACAAGAGAAGCCAATGTTGGATCAGGCCAATGGCCCATCCAGTCCAACACTCTGTCACACAGTGGCCAAAAATACCAGGTGCCATCAGGAGGTCCAGCAGTGGGGCCAGGACACTAGAAGCCCTCTCACTGTTGCCCCCCCAAGCACCAAGAATACAGTGCATCACTTGCCCCAGACTGAGAGTTCCTATCAATACCTTGTGGCTAATAGCCACTGATGGACCTCTGCTCCATATGTTTATCTAATTCCCTCTTGAAGCCATCCATGCTTGTAGCCACCACTACCTCCTATGGCAGTGAAGGTCAGCAGGGTCGGTACTTTAATGGGAAACCACCAAGGAAGGCTCCGCAGAGGAAGGCAATGGCAAACCACCTCTGCTTGCCTTGAAAGCCTCTTGCTAGGGTTGCCATATGTTGGCTGCAACTTGACACCACTGAAATAAGTAATTAGACGAAGAAGAAGAGAAGAAGAGATTGGATTTGTACCCCGCCCTTCACTACCCAAAGGAGTCTCAGAGCAGTTTACAAACTCCTTTCCCTTCCCCTCCCCACAACAGGCACCCTGTGAGGTAGGTGGGGCTGAGAGAGCTCTGACAGAAACAGCTTTTTTTCAAGAACAGCTCTTATCAGAACTACAGCTTGCCCAAGGTCATCCAGCAGGTGCAAGTGGAGGAGTGGGGAATCAAACCCGGTTCTCCCAGATTAGAGTCCGCACACTTAACCAATACACCAAACTTACTCTATCAGAGGGAAGTCAGTGTGTTATAGCCTGATCTTGACAACTCTCGGATGCTAAGCAGGGTCAGTACTTGGCTTGGGAGACCACCAAGGAAGGCTCTGCAGAGGAAAGCAGTGGCAAACCACCTCAGCTGTCTTGTAAGCCTCTTGCTGGGGTTGTCCTAAGCTCATTGGAACTTGATGTCACTTACGAATGTAAAACAATCACATGCAAAGTTCTGCCCTTTGTTGTCAACTATCTTTACTGGATTGGGGCCAAGGAGCTTTCAAGCTTCCCTGAGGCCTACCGAGTGCGTCAGAGAAGGCAAACCGCTGTCACCTCGTTCCCACTTAGCAATTATTCTTGGATGTTCCTCTTCCGAAAGGCACTCTGACATTGGACAGGGAGTAATTTACTAAGTCACAAGCAAAAACACAGCTGGACCAAATTGCTTCCAAGGTATTAACTGTGGTAGACCTGTGGCAAGGTAGTCACCGTTGGGAGTGCAGTCAGCACAACAAGAGGTGCTGATTTCCTTCTTTATTTCCATTGTCGGTGCTTTTCAGTGGCCTCATCCGATGCTCCCAATTCCATCCTCCTGGGGACGGTCTGTGCCTCAGGTGTATGCAAAATTTCCGACAAACAGATGAGATGAAACAGATGTGGCCAGATCTTCTAATGGCTTTGATTTCCTTAAAAAGCAGCTGCCTTGGGGGGAGGGAGCGGTTTGGATCGATGCCACGGCATTGGGGCATGGCTAAAGCTGTGGTGACGCACACTAAATAATCCACTTTCAATCCACTTTCAGTGCACTTTCCAACTAGATTTTACCATGTGAACTGGCAAAATCCAGTTGGAATGTGCATTGAAAGTGGATTGAAAGTGGATTATTTAGTGTGCGTGACCACAGCCTGAGAGACAAAGTGGCATATTGGGATGTTGCATGAACGCATGAAGCTGCTGTACAGGATTAAACCCACTCAGCCCAGTCCAGGGGTGAGAGGGAACCCTATATCTCAGCACATGAAACAAAATCCATGAGACAGTCTGTACTCTCTCTAGGATTCACTACAGTTTGCCACCAGAATCTCTTCAACGGGGTCCCCACCCAGACTAAAAGCAGAGATTCACTCTCTTAGCTGGCATCTGGGACTTAACACATCAGCAACTTTAACTCAGAGGTGCACACAATTACTCTCACAGTGGTAGCTCTGTGGTCCGCTTAGACACAAGATTTAGCCCTGGAGTTCAATTACCGCATCAGAGACAATTACAAATATGAATGATCTTTATTCAGTGCAAAGCATAGCAAGAGACTAATAGAGGATACAAAAATAATAACAACCTATGGCTATTTGCCCTTACTGCACATTAATAATAATCATAGTTACCGAGTTAAGTGTAGCATCAGATAGTCCAAGAGTGTCCATTGCATAACAGTACAGGTTGGCACCAAGGGATTTTGAAGAGAAATCCCATCTTTTGTAGGTAGATAGTCCAGGACTGCTCAGAGATACAGATCCACAGTAACCGAAGATTGGCAACCGGCAATCAGTTCACAAAGAAACTCTTTGTTTCAAAAGTCAGGATCCCAGGAGCAAGAGAGCTCTTCCCTAAAGAACCATGGAGTTATACCTCCATGCCAGTCACCATCAGCTGTGGCCATCAGCTAATCACCAGCAGCAGGGGTGTGTGCCCAATTTCTGGTTGCCATAGCTGCCAACATCAGGTGTGTGGGGATTGGCTAAGAAGTTAGAGGCCCTGCCTGCAGTCAGGTGATCCAATTTCTAGCTTTCTCCATTGTGTACGTGACATGGCTCATGTAGGCCATACAATAGGAGCCTTCAAGTCTAGTCCTCAGCAGGGAGGTGTTAAGGAATGTGGGTATCTGGCATGATTATATGGCATGGCTATTTGGTGGTTCAACCATCTGGTCAAGTGACAGAAATCACACTAGGCCATCTGGCCTGCAGCAGGAAAAAGACATACAGAATGTCATCACAGGAAGAAGGCATGAGAATTCAGAAACAATATTTCTATACAGCCTTCTACTGAATCAGCCCCTTCGTCCATCAAGGTCAGTGTTGTCTACTCAGACTGGCAGCAGCTCTCCGGGGTCTCAGGCAGAGGTCTTTCCCATCACCTCCTACCTGGTCCTTTCAACTGGGGATGCCGGAGATTGAACCTGGGACCTCCTGCATGCCAAGCAGATGCTCTGCCCCTGAGCCACACCCCCTCTTTACTTTACATCCTGAGTTCAAACCTTGCCTCTGCCATGAGTTCGTCTGCAACAAGAGAATGTGTGCGAACTAGTCTGAACCCGTGAAGGTGCTGTTGAAATGCGGTGTTGTTATCATTTCTTCCCTTTGTGTGTGTAAAGTACCATCTAGTCGCAAGTGACTTATGGTGACCCTGTAGGGTTTTTTTTAAAAGAAAGAGATGTTCAGAGGTGGTTTGCCATTGCCTGCCTCTGTGTAACTAACAACCCTAGACTTCCGTATTGGTCTCCCTTCCAAGTACTAACCAGGGCCGACCCTAACTTGGCCGCTGAGATCTGAAGAGACTGGGCTAGCCTGGGCCATTCTTGTTGATGTGGACAGAATGGAGCGGGTGCAGAGGAGAGGGACGAGGATAATCGGGGGGGGGGGCGGAAACCAAGCCCTAGGAGGAAAGGCTGAGGGACTTGGGAATGTTCAGGCTGGAGAAGAGGAGGCCGAGGGAGGCAGGATTGCTATCTTGAAGTCTTTGAAGGGCTGTAACTTAGAGGAGAAGGGCAGGGAGCTCTTCCTGTTGGCAGCAGAGGAGACGACTTCAGTGGCACCTTTAAGACCAAGTTTTATTCAGGTACAAGCTCTCCCTCCTCTGCGAGGACAGATCTGCACGTCCCCCCCCCCAATAGCTAGCAATCCAAAACAGTCCAGTGGCACCTTTAAGACCAAGTTTTATTCAGGTACAAGCTCTCCCTCCTCTGCGAGGACAGATCTGCACGTCCCCCCCCCCAATAGCTAGCAATCCAAAACAGTCCAGTGGCACCTTTAAGACCAAGTTTTATTCAGGTACAAGCTCTCCCTCCTCTGCGAGGACAGATCTGCACGTCCCCCCCTCCCAATAGCTAGCAATCCAAAACAGTCCAGTGGCACCTTTAAGACCAAGTTTTATTCAGGTACAAGCTCTCCCTCCTCTGCGAGGACAGATCTGCACGTCCCCCCCTCCCAATAGCTAGCAATCCAAAACAGTCCAGTGGAGCCTGAGCGGTGGGTGTTGCCTTCTGACACACTTCCAGTGATGTCAGGGGGCATGGCATATGCAAATAAGTTATGCTAATGAGTTATGCTAATGAGCTCCTGCACCTCTCTTTCTACGAAATGATCCCTGGGGAAAACCTTTTTTATGGTAAGAGTTGTGCAACAATGGAATGGGCTGCCCAGTGAGGTGGTGAGCTCCCCCTCAGTACTGGCAGTCTTTAAGCAGCGGCTGGACAAACCCTTGTCAGGGCTGCTCTAGGCTGACCTTGCACTGAGCAGGAGGTAGGACTAGATGGCCTGCACGGCCCCTTCCAACCCTGGGACTCTATGATCCAGATCAGGGCTCTCTCCCCTTTATTAAAGCTACAAAATCACTCAGAGTGACAAGCGGGTAGCCAGCTTGGTGTGCATTAGAAGATCAAGAGTTGAATCCAGCCGTGCCTTAAAGGCCAATGAGATTTCCGGGGTGTGAGCTGTCAAGAGGCAAAGCTCCCTTTCAGTCAGATACCATCAGCCCCTTTGTCCACCGTAGTATCTTGGGGTGACCAGATGCCTTGCCGAGCAGGCAGCCTCAGCCACGTGCTCTTTCCTGTTCGTCTCTAGCTGCTAACCATTCAGATCCATCTCCAGCTCTTGCATAAATGAAAGATTAATCAAGCTTGTGCAAATTAAACCCTGATTAATCCAGGCAATTCTGTACACTGCTTGCCTTTGACTCCTCACCCAGGCTCCGGAAAACTGTCAGCTCGCTTTCTTGACTGTGACTTTCATTTTCCTCTCCGTAAGGTAATGATTGAATCCAACATGCAATGCTACCAAACGTTCCTTACGCATTTATTCTAGGCAGGAATTTTTTTTTTGCACTGAATATTCTTTGTTTCTGGTCTTTGTGCTGAAATGTAGCAGAAATACCAACGGAGTGGACATTTTCCTACCCCACAAATATTTAGACTACATAAATATATCACCCTGCCAACAAAAGTCCGCATGGTCAAAGCAATGGTATTCCCAGTAGTCATGTATGGCTGTGAGAGTTGGACTATAAGGAAGGCCGAGCGCCGAAGAATAGATTCTTTTGAACTATGGTGCTGGAGGAGACTCTTGAGAGTCCCTTGGACTGCAAGAAGAACAAATCAGTCAATCCTCAAAGAAATCAACCCTGACTGTTCCCTGGAAGGCCAGATACTGAAGCTGAAGCTCAAATTATTTGGCCACCAAATGAGAAGGGAGCACTCACTGGAGAAGACCCTGATGCTGGGAAAGATTGAAGGTCAAAGAAGACGGGGACGGCAAAGGATGAGATGGTTAGACAGTGTCATAGATGCAACGAACATGAAATTGAGTGAACTTCAGAGGACAGCAGAAGACAGGAGGGCCTGGCGTGACCTGGTCCATGGGGTCGCGAAGAGTCGGACTCGACTGTGCGAATGAACAACAACAACAAAATATTTCACCTTTTGCCTAGACCTTTTTGGTGTCCTTTTTCTTCTGTAGCTGCTGCTTCCTCTTAATCACATGGGTGATTCCACTCTATCAGGAATTACAGGAACAAATGAAGCTGCCCCTTGGGTCCATCAAGGTCAGTACTGTCTACACAGACCAGCAGCGGCTCTCCAGGGTCTCAGGCTGAGGTCTTTCACCTCACCAACTGCTTGGTCCTTTTAACTGGAGATGCCGGGGACCTGGGACCTTCTGCATGCCAAGCAGATGCTCTACCACAGATCCACAACCCCATGACTCTTCAGGGTTTCAGGAGGAAGAAGAGATTGGATTTATACTCCGCCCTTCACTACCCAAAGGAGTCTCAGAGCGGCTTACAATCCCTTTCCCTTCCCCTCCTCACGGACAGACACCCTGTTAGGTAGATGGGACTGAGAGAGCTCTTTTGAGAGACAGATCTGAGAGAACATGCAACTAACTCAAGGTCACACCAGCAGCTGCATGTGGAGTAGTGGGGAATCAAACCTGGTTCTCCCAGATTAGAGTCTGAGCTCCTAACCACTACACCAGACTGAAGGTCTTTTACATCAGCAACTGCCTGGTCCTTTTAACTGGAGATGCCGGGGACTGAACCTGGGACCTTTTGCATGCCAAGCAGAGGCTTTTCCACTGAGCTACAGTCCCTCCATAGTGAACAAGCTGCCGTCAGGCTGCTACATAGCCATTCCTTTTTCCTCTGTAGCTGTTGCTTCCTTTTACGCACATGGAGGAGGAGGAGGAGGAGGAGAGGAGATTGGCTGCAACTTGACACCACTGAAATAAGTAATTAGACGAATAAGAAAAGAAGAAGAGATTGGATTTATACCCCGCACTTCACTACCCAAAGGTGTCTCAGAGTGGCTTACAAACTCCTTTCCCTTCCCCTCCCCACAACAGACACCCTGTGAGATAGGTGGGGCTGAGAGAACTCTTGACAGAAACTGATCTTTTCAAGAACAGCTCTTGTCAGAACTTTGGCTTGCCCAAGGTCATCCAGCCAGGTGCAAGTGGAGGAGTGGGGCATCAAACCCGGTTCTCCCAGATTAGAGGCCGCGCACTTAACCACTACACCAAACTGGCTCTCAAGGGTGATCAGAGTTCATATAACGATAACATGGGTGATCAGGGATCATGTAACGAACAAGCTGCTATGTAGCCAATCGGCTTGGGCTTCACAATGATGTTGCTGGAGGTAAACTGAGGTTTTCAGAACAACTGAAGGCACTTAAATTAAGGAGAGATTTCTGCAAGGAGTGCCAAAATTTGTCAAAAAAAAAGAGAGAGAGGCATTTCAGGGACATTGCCAAAACATGTGAAAAATAGGCCCATCTTAGCCCTCCTTTTCTATATGGAGCAGAGCTGAAATTCCTACAGCTGTGTACCAAAATTTTCATTTTGCCATAGCAACAGCAGCTCTCCAGTTCTCTCTGTGCCTCTCCTTCTGTGGTCACCTCCCAGCTGCTGACTCTACAGTTTTCCATATTTTTTTTGAACACACAGCTTCTTTTCCCCTAAAATGCAGAGACCTGCTTCTTTGGGTCCCTGCAGATCACCTTGTTACAATGGTCTGGGAATTCTATGGTGGAAATTAATCCCTAGGCATGTGTCAGGCCATGCCTGTCAACTGGTGGGAGGCTTGGGGGGAGGGATGCAGATGGAATGCGACTTCCTGAGTGCCACTGTGTCAATTCCAGGGAAAACCCGGAAGTGACTTAGGGTTGCTCTAGGAATTGCCAGAAACTCTGTGGTAAAATCATGCAGTTTCTGGGAATTCCTAGAACTACCCTACGTTACGTCCAGGTTTTCCCTGGAAGGGACGTAGCAGTGCAGACTTTTAAATTTTTTCTCCCACCATCGCTCAGAGTGGCAGTTGGCAAAGAGGGCTGCTAGCAGGAGGCAGACCAGTGATTTAAATTAAATTGTGTCCGTTGTGTGTATGTGTGGGTTTAAGACTACCCTCTGCCGTTTTCCCAAGTTGAAATGCCCGAGGGAGATGCTATTCACCCCACTGGGGAAACTCGTTTGTATCCCATTCAGTACATTCCTCCCACAGGGAAAACAGCCATTCCCCAAGGCTGTTTCAGCTCAGAAAAACAGCAGGGGGGGGGACTCCATGATCTTAACCACTACACCAAACTGGCTATGTTTGGGGAGCAACCTGGCCTGAACTGAACGCCGTTCCGCTGACTTGCGGTGTGGGAAAACTGCCACCAGGTTGATTACTGAACACAGATCTCTGTTCCTTCCCCAGAAGGGGACTTGAGGATGCAAATCAGCAACTCTATGCAAATTTTGTTTGCATCTTTCTCTCTTGCTTCTTGTGTCTCTTTGGAAGATTTTTGGTCCTTCTGTTGAGACAGTTTAAAAGTCTGGTCCTGTAATGTGAGCACATGATGCAAAGTGCCCCCCTGAGTAATGTAAAAAGGATTTGGCCATTGGGCTGCAAATTGCCAGCTGTCTGCTGCCTTGTAATGTGGGATAAACTGGAATGAAAAATAATATTTGCAATTCCACGTTGGTAAATAGTACAGGGCTCATCTGGCAGCTGTGAAAGCATTTGACTTTTCCCTTCAGTGAGATCAAAATACCTTCAGTAACCTTTTCCTGTTTCCTTTCTGGGTTTTTTTTTTGTTGCCTCTAAGTAACATTCTGGCGTGGCGGAGATTATGGGCTCAGCTCCCAATATCAGCACCGGGCAATAACGACGTAGATCTCTCTATCGAGCATGCTCCCACTCTATCCTTCCTCCCAGGCACCTTACGGTGGCCTGCATGGTTCTCCCTTCCCCGTTTTGTCAAAGGGTTGGTGATTTTATTTATTTATTTTGGAGATTTTTTTTTTATTCCGCCCTCCCCAAAGCGAGCTCAGGGCAGATCACGAAAGCTGAGTCCAAGGCCGTGGTCACGCGGTCATTTTGATCGGGTTTCACCACTGTTCCCTCTCGCATTTAAAACCGCTGCTCAGATGCCCGCATCCGTCTCCCGCACCAAAGTGGGCTCACTTGCACAATCCTCCCAGTTCACTAGCGAGTTTTCCTACATCTGGAAAATCAAGTACTTTCCGGATATTTGTGCTTTGAATCCGCGATTTCACCCAACTGGACAGCCATCTCTCACAATGATCACGATTAGGTCATCTGAACGTCCTTCTCGGGATGGTTTGTACGTCTGTACGTACTGAATGTTATTGCTTATTGAATGTAATGAATATTTATACCTGACTAGGATGAAATAAGGAGCTGCAGTGGCTCAAGTGGTTAAGATGCTGAACTGCAGGCTGTGGAAGGTCAGTAGTTCAGCAGTTTGAGACCCAGGTGCCGCATGACGGAGGGAGCTCCCGTCTCTAGCACCGCAACCCTAGAGTCGGATTCGACTGGCTTTCGAGCAAGGGAACCTTTACCTTTACTTTAGGATGAAATAATGATACACTATGCACTTTACTAAATGATGATTATAAACAGAACACAATAGTTTGTTATAAGGTTTTTGCAGTGTATATTTATTTGTTGCTAGACCCACCTGGAGGCTGGCAACCCTACATGCTACCTGATCCTTGAATTGGAGATGCCGGGGATTGAACCTGGGACCTTCTGCATACCAAGCAGATGCTCTACCTCTGAGCCACAGCCCCTTGGAGCACGGGGTTGGAAGCAGAGTCTCCTAGATCCTAGTTTGGCCCTCTAACCACTACATCGTACTAGAACCCCAGTCAAATATCCCGCCCCCAAAGGCTGTAAGTAGGCCTACACTGCAGGGGCAGGGGAGGACATATACTCTTATGTGTCTGCCTTCTTCCTTATCAGTGTGGTATAATCAGGGCTATTTTGGGGCAGGAACGCACAGGAACGGAGTTTCGGCTGGCTCCTGAGTTGGCCACGCCCAGCAGGAACTCATTAGCGTAATAGGCCACACCCAACAGCAGAAACTCATTAGGATTGGCTACATTAGGGGTGTGTGGCCTAACATGCAAAGGAGTTCCTGCTACAAGAAAAACCCTGGGTTTTGACAACAAACAGGGTAAACAGAATAAGAAGCAAAAGGTGGGTGTGGCTGGATGTCCACACTTCTGGTAACATGGGGGTGTGGCCTAATATGCTAATGAGCTGTGTTGTCAGGGGTGTGGCCTAATATGCTTATGAGTTTCTGCTGTTGGGTGTGGTCTATTATGCTAATGAGTTCCAGCTGGACTTGTTCTACAAAAAGAGCCCTGGATTAGGAGTGTTGGACTAGTACCTGGGAGACCCAGGTTCAAATCCCCACTTGTGCCATGGGAACTCTCTGGATGACCTTGGGCCACTCACATTCTCTCAGCTTAACCTACCTCAGCAGAGTTGCCAGTCTCCAGGTGGTCGCTGGAGCTGCCCCAGAATTTCTCCAAGCTAAAGAGCCCTAGCGCTTTAACCTTTCCTCATAGGGAAAGTGTTCCAACCCTTTTATCATTCGAGTTGCTCTTTTCTGCACTTTTCCCAAAGCTATAATATCCTTTTTAAGGTGTGGTGATCAGCTGCGTTTGGAGAAAAGCTCCAGGGGAGGTAAAATGGCAGAATGGAAGGGTTCAGATCCCTCTAGTTAATGGGTCTGAACACCTGAACAAACATAACTTAGTTGCAGCTGTCATCTCTAGACCGGTCCTTCATCAAGGACACCATCCAGACAAGACCCTCCTGTTCACAAGGTGCATTTTAGGAAACAGCACCTTGAGCAACCGCAGCAGGAAGTTAGTTGTTGGAGATTTTCCAGCCTGTATGGCCGTGGTCTTGCCATTGTAGGACCTGACGTTTCGCCAGCAGCTGTAACTGGCATCCTCAGAGGTATAACACAGAAAGATGGAGTACTCTCTGTGTCAAGGTGAGAAGAAAAATGGTAGGCAGGTAATTTCTATCTACTCAGGAAGGTGGGGTAGGGCTGAGTCATTGTCTTGTAGGAGTTCCCCAGGCTGTGACATGCTAATGGAGGAGCTTTCTTGAGGAGGTTCTTTTGCATATGGACTGGCTGTTGAAATTCTAATCTTATCCGTAGTACTATTGTAAGATGTAGAGCATTTTGTGTTTTTCAGGACAGGAAACCATGCCCTATTTATTTTTAAACTCTCTTCTTTCTTGTTGAAATTGTGTTTATGTTGATGAATTTCAGTGGCTTCCCTGTGTAATCTGACATGGTAATTGGATGTGTTGTCCATCCTTTCAGTGTCTTGGAATAAGGAAGTGTTGCGGATCATGGCCACCTCCGGCTATTTGCGCATACGAAAGTAGCCACAATCATAGTGTCACGATTGTGCTGGCGGGCTAGGCAGGGTACGCAAAGTCCAAACATAGTCCGGGGTCAGGGCACCAGATGAGACAGAGCAGAGTCCAGAATATCAAGTCAACACACAGTCTAGGGATACTGGAGATTGCAAGCAGAGTTCAGAAGCCGAAAGCCGTTCGTCGAAGTCAGGGTACACAATCCGAAGTCAGGGAGCCGAGGAGCCGGGAAGTCCGAGAGAAAACCAGGAGACAGGAATACAGGATCCGGGGTGCAGCGTTTCGTCTAAGCGATTAGTTGCCAGCACGAGTTGGGAATCTGAGAGAGCCGCCTAAAAAGCCCGTTCCGCTTGTTAGCCAATTACCGGCCGCTAACAGGGTCCTGGCTCCGGTCAGTACTCTGGGCTTAGAGGACGCTGACCTCGCATGCGCGCCTCCTTACACCGGGTTGCCATGTCCCGCCGCCTCTGAGCGCAAACGAGCCACCGGTGGGGGGGAATCAGGAGGCATGGTGCTCGTGCTTGGCTCTGCCGGCGTGGCTCCGGGTGTAAACTCTCCTGGGAGCTGGTGCTCATCCTCCGCAAGACTTAGGTCTGGTGCTTCAAGGGGTGCAGGGAGCTCATCCTCGGACGTTGAGGGTGCAGAATCCCCGGGATCAGGGTCTACGGGGTCAGGCTGCACTGTGGGCATGACACATAGAGGGCTGGATCCAGCCAATCTTTTCTGCTAGTATCGCTTGCCTGCGGTGCTCAGGGCTTTCTGCTGATGTCAGAGAGACCAACAGGAGGCTTCTTGGGTCGGAGGGAAGCTCCACCTTTGGCAGAACAGATCTGTGGGATCTTCACGACAACCCAGTGAGGTAGGTTAGGCTGAGAATGAGTGACTGGCCCAAGGTCACCCAGCAAGCATTCGCGGCAGAGCAGGGATTCGAACCTGGGTCTCCCAGACCCTGGTCTAGCACTCTAACCATAATGTCTGAGAAAGTTAAATGTTAAACTTCCATTGGCCATTATATGGATGTAGTATAAATAAAGGGCTGCATGAAATGTATGGAAGGTAGACCCATCGACAGGTATGGGTCGTGAATCGAGCCTCCATGTAAAGAGGCAGTTTATCTCCATGTGAAGAGGCAGCTGCGGTGGCTCAAGTGGTTAAGTGGTTAAGATGCTGAACTGCAGGCTGTGGAAGGTCAGTAGTTCAGCAGTTCGAGACCCGGGTGCCGCATAACGGAGTGAGCTCCCGTCTCTAGTTCCAGCTCCTGCCAACCTAGCAGTTTGAAAGCAAGAAATTGCAAGTAGATAAATAGGTACCACTTCGGTGGGAAGGTAACAGCGTTCCGTGTGCCTTGGTGTTTAGTCATGCCGGCCACATGACCACGGAAACGTCTTCGGACAGCGCTGGCTCTTCGGCTTTGAAACGGAGATGAGCACCGCAACCCTAGAGTCAGATTCGACTGGCTTTCGAGCAAGGGAACCTTTAACCTTTAACTAAAAAGAGGCAGATGCTGAGGGCAAACAGTAGGACAATGTCCTCTGTGAGCTTCTAAAGGTGTCTGGTCCAGGGAACAGATGGAGAGCCATTTTGGTGTAGTAGTTAAGAGCTCAGATTCTAATCTGGGAGAACTGAGTTTGATTCCCCACTCCTCCACATGAAGCCAGCTGGGTGACCCTGGGTCAGTCGCAAGTTCTTTCAGAGCTGTTCTCTCAAGGGCAGTTCTCGAAAGAGCTCTCTCAGCCCCACCTACCTCTCATGATGTCCGTTGTGGGGAAAGGAAAGGGATTGTAAGCTGCTCTGAGACTCCTTCAGGTAGTGAAGGGAGGGGTATAAATCCGATCTCTCCTTCTTCAGCCCTAAACAACATTACACTCTTCAAAGCTGATTGATGTCAGTGGGTTTAGATGAAAACCCTTATGGGGTTGCCATAAGTCAGCTACGCATTGACGGGACTTTCCACCACCAACAAACTGCATTGTGAGTGCTGGATTAGGTGCATCCCGCAAAGCAGTTTTTATATTTTCATAGATCTTTTCTGGTTTCTGGGAAAGCCCTGAGGGTCCGTGGAGTGTACGCACGCTTGCAAACATGCCCATTTGGTTTCTGTCCCAATGCTCCGCATTTCCTCCCAAGATCCGAGCTAGTGCAACTGGACGTCAGCTGTCAGGAGGGAGGCACGCTCCGCAGGGTAGAAGGTTACCGAGTGTGATGGTGCACACACGTCGGCGGCGGCAGCCTGTGGGGTTTAGAGTCGCTGGTCACAAAAGACGTTTGTACTTAGCAGCCTGATTAACTTGGAGCTCTGACTTCTGAGCATTTCCATGGAAACGCGGGAAGTTTTGGTTCACTGTAAGTGACTTCATTTACTTTCTGCTTTGCGCCGGAGATGGAAAGACATACAAGAAAAATCCTAAAAGGGGGAGGGAGGAAGACAGGGTAGTAAATCTGATTTTAATCTCTTGTGGCGTTCAGAAATCCGGGCGCTGTTTTGCTCAGTCGGTTGGGGAGTGTTCTGCATCTGCTAATGAAATGCTCCTAACGAGCTTCCAGAGGTATTATGGTGCCCTGTTAAAGAAACTTGGCCATGTGACTGAAATCTTGTTAGAAAAAGAGATTAGGACTCCAAATAGTTTGCTTTCTTCTTCTTCTTCTTCGTCCTCCTCTTTTTCTTCCTCTTCCTTGTATTCTGTCTTAAACTCCTTCACATCATATCTATATATCTGTTTCTCAGGTGTGGTCCCCATCTGCAGATACCTAGACCTGCAGACTGGGGCCACGCATACCTAAAACAGATCTTTCTGCAAACTTGGGTGACTCCCCCAAGTTTGCAGGAAAACCTGAAATTTTTAAAATAATGAACCGGGGTGGGGTAATTCCCCCCAAAGTAACTTACCTCAAGCGGTCACAAGAGGAACCCGGGAGCCATGTTGGGCCCAGTAGTGGCTGTGGCAACACTCAGGAGCTCTGCTGAGTCTGGTGGTGGCGCAACCTGGGAAACACACTGGGTTTGGTGGCGGTGCAGCCTGGGAGTCACGCTGGGCCTGGCAAGAAAGTGTGTATGGGGGGGAGGGATTCCCCCCCCCCACAAGTCTAGTGGGCCCACACTTGGAGAACATGATTGCAACACGGGGCCTTTTCTGCCGTGGCACCCAGATTATCCAGCACCCTCCCCATAACCCTCTGCTTGGTGCTGAATCTGTTCGCTTTCGGGTGTAAGATCGATTTGCCCAGTCATTGCCAGACAGCTAGCTTCTATCCTGCGCTTTGTACTGTCTGCTTTCCCCCTGTGAATTATCTGCTTCCTCCGATTAATGATGGTACATCCTAGGTTTCAGGGCTATTTTTGGGCAGGAACGCACAGGAATGAAGTTCCGGCTGGCTTCAGAGTTGGCCATGCCCACTACAGCCAAAACCTCTGCGTGCCTGGCCTCCCCATGCCTTCCCTGGCCTGTCCAAGGGCCGGCTTGCCCAGGCTCCCTGCAGCCACAGGGTGCCCGGGCAAGCCAAGGGGAGGCATGAGGTGTGGCCTAATATGCTAATGAGCTATGCTGTCAGGGGTGTGGCTTAGTATGCTAATGAGTTTCTGCTGTTGGGTGTGGCTTATTATGCTAATGAGTTCCTGCTGGGCTTTTTCTACCAAAAAAGCCCTGCCAGGTCTTAATTATTTGTTTCCACTTTATAGGCTTCCATTGGAAGGAAATCGTTCAATATATTTAATGGGTTTTCTTTACTCTGCTACTGGCCCTTTTAAAAAAAGGGTGCTTTTAAGTATATATTTAATTTATTATTACATACATTCATTTGATAGTGATATTTGAACAGCTGTATGAACAGCATCGCAGCCTTATGGTGGTAAAGTATTTCTTCATTTATAATGTCGGACTAGGTTCTTGGAGACCCAGGTTTGAATCCCCTTTGCTACAAAAACTTGCTGGGTGGCAGGCTTCTTTGGGAGGTGGTGGGCTCTCCTTCTTCGGAGGCTTTCAAGCAGAGGCTAGATGGCCGTCTCACAGCAATGCTGATTCTGTGGACTGAGGCAGATCACGTGAAGGGAGGGCAGGAAGGGTTGCCTCAGTGCTTAGTTCTCATGGCCCTTTCTTACACGCCCAGGGAAATGCTGATTGCCACTTCGTGGTCAGGAAGCAATCCTGGAGGTTTTTGTGTCATCTTCTGGGCATGGAGAAGGGGTTACTGGGGGTATGTGGGGGAGGAGGTATTTGTGAATTTCCTGCCTTGTGCAGGGGGGTGGACTAGATGATCCTGGAGGTCCCTTCCAACTCGATGAGTCTGTGATTCTATGATTCTATGACCTCAGGCCTGTCATATATTCTCCACCTAACCTACCTCACAAGATTGTTGTGAAAATAAAATGGAATAGCGGACAATGATGGCATACCTAAGGGACCGCCTTTCCCCATATGTTCCCCCAAGGGCACTACGGTCCGGGGGCCAACATCTTTTGACTACCCCAGGCCTCAGGGTCGTCAAATTTGCCAAGACTAGGGCCAGGGCCTTTTCAGTGGCAGCTCCTACCTAGTGGAATGAGCTCCCGGAGGAGATCCAGGCCCTGTGGGATCTTGCGCAGTTCCGCAGGCCCTGCAAGACAGAGCTCTTCCGCCAGGCTTTCGAGTAGGAGCCGCCACCGCTACTGTCCCATCAATGCACCGTCGCCGAAAATTGGCAGAGATACCATCAGGGTGCAGTTGGGCCCTGGGAAGAAGACTGGCTATCTGCCGCTTTGGAACTCATGTCGTTGGTCTGGATCCTCCCTACCGGAACCCATCGTGGAACTGGGAACATCAGAGCACCAGCACTTTGATGAACTATTGTTATGTTTTTATCTTGTTTTAATTGTTTTAATTATGGCTTTTGCCTCAATTGTTAGCCGCCCTGAGCCTTAGGGGAGGGCGGGATATAAATGGCATTGTAAGTAAATAAATAAATGATGTAAGCCACTTCAGGTTCTCATTGGGGGTGATAATCAGGGTGTAAATGGAGCTGCGGTGGCTCAAGTGGTTAAGACACTGAATTGCAGGCTGTGGAAGGTCAGTAGTTCAGCAGTTCGAGACCCGAGTTGCCGCATGACGGAGTGAGCTCCTGCCTCTGGTTCCAGCTCCTGCCAACCTAGCAGTTCGAAAGCAAGAAATTGCAAGTAGATAAATAGGTACCATTTCGGTGGGAAGGTAACAGCGTTCCGTGCGCCTTGGTGTTTAGTCATGCCGGCCACATGACCATGGAAGCGTCTTCGGACAGCGCTGGCTCTTCGGCTTTGAAATGGAGATGAGCACTGCAACCCTAGAGTCGGACTCGACTGGCTTTCGAGCAAGGGAACCTTTACCTTTACCTTTAAATGAAATAAACAGACGATAGCCTGTTTTTCCTCCCCACTGGGTGACGTTGGGACTGTCACTCTCCCTCTCAGCCTAGCGAGCCTCACTGGGCAAGTTGTGCCGGTCGAATGGGGCAGAGGAGAACAATGTTATAAGCCGCTTTGGGTCCCTGTTGGGACGAAAAGTGGGAAATAAGTATCGAAATAAAAGGGCGTCCATTCGAAATTTTTGTTTAAGCAGCTGAGTCAAAAAAAGAAGGAAAAATTACTTTGGACTAGGCTTGCCAGCCTCCGGGTGGGGCCTGGCTATCTCCCGGTGTTCCAGCTGAGCTCCAGACAGCAGAGATGAGTTCCTCTGGAGAAAATGGCTGCTTTGGAGGGTTGTCTCTGTGGCCAACTACGGTTTGGTGTACTGGTTAGGAGTGCGGACTCTAATCTGGGAGAGCCAGCTTTGATTCCCCCCCCACGCCTCCACATGCAGCTGCTGGTGTGACCTTGGGTCAGTCACAAGTTCTCTCAGAGCCGTTTCTCTCAGAGCTCTCTCAGCCCCACCTACCTCACAGGGTGTCTGTTGTGGGGAGGGGAAGGGAAAGGAGTTTGTAAGCCGCTCTGAGACACCATTGGGTAATGAAGGGCGGGATATAAATCCAATCTCCTCTTCTTCTTCTTTTACCTCACAGGGTGTCTGTGGTGGGGAGGGGAAGGGAAAGGAGTTTGTGAGCCACTCTGAGACTCCTTTGGGTAGCGAAGGGCGGGATATAAATCCAATCTCCTCTTCTTCTTCTTTTACCTCACAGGGTGTCTGTGGTGGGGAGGGGAAGGAGATTATAAGCCGCTCTGGGACGGCTTCGGGTAGTGAAGGGTGGGGTATAAATCCAATCTCTTCTTCTTCGTCGTCATGGTATCCTGCTGAGGTTCTCCCCCTCCCCAAACCCCGCTCTCCCTGGGCTCCACCCACAAAATCTCCAGGAATTTCCCAATTGTGAGTTGGCAACCTCACTTTGGACTCAGTTGATACTGGGCGTCGGGAAGGCAGCAGACTAAAAGAGCAGGACGTTCCTCTCCCCCTACCCCAGTACCACAAAGCTTCTTAGACAGTGGTCACAGCAGGTGGTCGTGTGACTCCAGTGTGTGATTCTTTCCTGAGGAGGACAGCTGAGTTCTACCAGGCAGCTGGGGGCACATTTGTTCTGAACTTTATCAGTCAGACTTTTCAGCTGTGTCCGTGGCTGGAGGCTCAGCCGCCGGTGCTGCTTAAAGGCTTCCGACAGATCGCAGGCCGAAAGATTCCCCTCAGCCAAAGCCCTCTTTAGAACTTGTCTTGGTAAGTCAGTTGTCGCTTGCCGCTAAATCGGCAAACGTGAGTATCCTTCCGTAGTGCCGATAGTCCCTACAGAGAAGAGTTGTCAATTTTGTTGTTCTGGCTCGGGTTCTTATGCTTTTAGCCACAGAAATCCATTGAGAAGCTGGAGGAGACAGGAAATCCACTCGATTTTAGCCAGGCATGGCTCACGACGAGGCCTTGAGTCCAGAGTTCTTCCTTCTGCATCCTAGTTCTTGCTTAGTTGGTCTTCCTGTAACTCCTGTCTTCTGGGATGAAAAGAGATACATTTGCCTGAAATTTCTGGAGTGAAAACATATTTTTAAAAATTGTGTTGAAATGACAACCTGGTGGGTGGATGGGTTAGGGTTTCCAGCTCTCGGTCGGGAAATATTTGGAGATTTTGGGGATGTTGGAAAAATAGTCAAAAATACTTAAATTGTTCAGAGTGTTAATGGAGCTTGCTTCACTGAATGAGGAGACTTTCTTTCTGTTTAAAAATACTTTATTTCTAAGGGTAAAGGGTATACAGGAAAACGACAAATAAACAAAACATCTAAGAGCTACATTTCTGCTGCTTACTTCTCAAAGCATAGTCACACACTTCTCTAGCAACGGTGGACAAACACCTTCTTCTCGACCCCTAGAAAGGAAGTCACCTGAAAACAGTAACCCATTGTTTGTAAACACACTCAGATTGGGGGGGGGGCTTTTTCCACATTGGCTGTCTGCCAGGATCCCCTTCCAGGTCAGTCTAAACAATAGCAATACAAGGGGGCTTCTGGTCTGGCTCCCGCGAATGGCCGATGCATCCTCGGGTCGTTCCCGAGGGCGTCTCGCCCGCCCGCGGTGGAGGAGGGAATCCGCGCGAGCGGAGACCCGAACGAGCCCCTCAGGAAGAGAGGAGCTCGGATCCGGGGCACTTTAGGGCGCTACAGGGGGGAGTCTCTCTTTCGGCCGAGAGGTCGGAGACTGAGGCTCCCGCCATGCCCTGCCCCAACGGACCTTGCTGCGTGAGCGACCCCGTTTCACGGGGTTTACCGGAGCCACCAGACGTCACCGAGTGATAAAGCGATCATCCGAAAAAAATGGAAAAGAAAAGATCGGCTTAACTGTGAGTTGTCAAAATGCAGAGAAAAAGAACTAAAACCGCTCCCCCCCCCAGGAAAAAAGGCGAGGAGGTAACCCTCTAACTGCATAAGCGAAAAAGAAAAGGAAAGGCAAGCGGAGAAGAAGGGAGGGACTTCCGTCTGGGCGTTTGCTTATATGTGAGAGCCGACTGCTTAATGCTTGGATGTGAATCTGACGGGGGATTGTGGAAAACGGAAAAGTTTGCACTGTGACAGCGAGAAGTGCCTTGTAAGCGCTTATAAAAGTCAACAGTTGCGGAGGAGGCTCCAGCGGAGAGTTTGGGAGCGGATAAAAGCGAAACTGAAATTTAATACCATTCTCAAAGCTGGAGACCTCCCGAAATGGCATGAAAGGAAGAGGATTTATAGCACATGAACTGAAAGAGTTAACAGCAACCTGAAGGATGATTGAAAAAAGCCGGAAGGAGAGGAATACAGAGGAAGCTCCTCCACGTTATCGGGAGTGTAAAAGTAACCAGCACGCAAAGAAGCGGTTCTGAATGCGCCCTGAAGAGACTTTTTAACAGAAATTCAAAGGAACATTACTAACATACTAACATAGAACTACTTGTGACCGGATTGAAAAAAGATGTTTGACAACACACAGAAGAAGCCTAAGAAGAATGTTTGGACATTACTAACAGCTTAATTTACCAGTTAATATATCACTCAGCGTTCTCTTTCTCCCACTATATATACCCCCCCATTTCTCTTTTCAAGCGAAATACCTCCCCTTTTTAGGAGAGTCAATAAAATCTTTATTAAAAAAAAAACAATAGCAATACAAGGTACACAAGTTAACCCTATAATGGCTGGAATCTGAGAGCTTGCAAACACATACATTTCCAACAGAGAATGGGGAGGGTGGGATTTGGGTAAGGGAGGGAACTCTGTGGGGTATAATGCTCTAGAGATCTCCCTCCAAAGTGGGGTTGCCAGGCTCCTGTTGGAGGCAGGAGACCCCCCCACCCTGGGCCCTGCCCCCCCCACTTCCTACCAGCTGGCCAGAATGGGGACTTACCAGGAGCAAGAAGAAGAAGAGTTGGTTTTATACCCCAACCTTCACTACCCGATGGAGTCTCAGAACGGCTCACAATCTCCTTCCTTTCCCCTCCACACCACAGGTGCCTTGTGAGGTAGGTGGGGCTGAGAGAGCTCTGAGAGAACTTGTGACTGGCCCCAGGTCACCCAGCAGTCCTGATGTGTCTCAAAGCAGCTTACAATCTCCTTTCCCTTCCTCTCCCCACAACGGGCACCCTGTGATGTAGATGGGGCTGAGAGAGCTCCGAGAGAGCTGTGAATTACCCAAGGTCACCCAGCTGTCTTCCTGTGGACCGAGATACCCTGGCAACATCGCCATTGGCATGGCAATGTCAGTTCCAACATGAACCAAAATGGACATCATCACATCGGTGACACCCTGGCGATGCTCTGGTGTCTGGGCAAAAACTCCAGGGTTTTTATCCAAATGCCAGAGCGTCACCAGGATGTCGCAATGGGATGAAGCCACTTCGGTATATACTGGTAGTGATTTTGCTGCGTTGCCGGTGACGTTGCCTGGGCCTCCCTCCCACTCCTGGTAAGTCCCCCATCCCCCACTAGTTGCCAGGAGGGACCTGGCAACCCTACTCCAAGGTTGTGCTTTCCTACAGGGGAACTAATATTTGGAGTCTGGATACCAGCTGTGATTCTGGGAGGACTCCAGGCCTGACCTGGAGGACGGCAACCATACTTACAATAGTGAGATACTTACAACAGTGAAGAAGACGAAGAAGAAGAGATGGGATTTATACCCCGCCCTTCACTACCCAAAGGTGTCTCAGAGCGGCTTACAATCTCCTTTCCCTTCCCCTCCCCACAACAGACACCCTGTGAGGTAGGTGGGGCTGAGAGAGCTCTTGACAGAAACTGCTCTTTTCCAAGAACAGCTCTTATCAGAACCATGGCTTGCAAGAGGAGGAGGGGGGAATCAAACCTGGTTCTCCCAGATTAGAGTCCGCGCACTTAACCACTGCACCAAACTGGCTCTCAGTACAATAGTGAGCTTTGACAGTGAGATACAATAGTGAGTTTTGACTCTCACAAGCTTATACCCCAAAGGTCTTATGGTTCTCTAGGGTGTTGTTGGACTTGAATGTAGCTGTTCTACTGCAGACCAACACAGCTCTCACCATCCAGACAAAACGGTCACCGTGCATATGGCAAGTAGGGGGCACTCCTGGTATGAAAGACTGGATCCCCCCCCCCAAAAAAACATATAAGTGGAATTCAGTGCCGCAGGAAGTGGTGGTGGCTGCAAGGATAGGCAGCTTCAAGAGGGGACTGGAGAAACATCTGGAGCAGAGGTCCATCAGAGGCTCTGAGCCACAAGGTATGGAAGGAACATTCTGTCTGGGGCAAGTGATGCTCTGTCTTCTTGGTGTTTCGGGGGCCACTGTGGGAGGGCTTCTGGAGTTCTGGCCCTGCTGGTGGACCTCCTGATGGCACCTGGGTTTTGGCCACTGGGTGACACAGAATGTTGGACTGCGTGGGCCATTGGCCTGATCCAACATTGGCTTCTCTTAGGTTCTTACAATGTTTGAAAAGGTTTAAGAGTCTGGAGACAATCCAGGAGGTTGGAGAAGAGTACGTAAGGCAGAAAAGCAGTCAACGCCAGGCCTGCGATTGCATAGCTGGGGATCTGATTGACAGGGCTCGTCTCAGGGCTGCAATCAGAGTTGCCCGTTCTGGGTTGAGAAATTCCTGGGGATTTGGGGGTGCAGCCTGGGGAAGGTGGGGTGTTTCAGGAGGGGAGACCCCTCAGCAGGGTACATTGTCATACAGCCCACACTCCAAAGCAGCCATTTTCTTTGGGGGAACTGATCCTCTGTCGTCTAGAAATGCTTTCTATTTCCAGGTGGTCTCCAGGCCCCACCTGGAGGCTGGCAACCGGAGCTGTCGCATCTCATACGCTTTCATACCTGACCTCTCCAAAGTGGAGTCACAGTCCTTCTTCCCCTGGAAACTTGACAGAAGGCCCTCTTTTGTCAACAGCAAAAGTTAATTCTATATATATTTGCTTGCCCGGACATTCTGCTGAATTCAGTGGGGCTTATTACATGAGGTTGGGGGGAAAGCTCTGATCTGATTTGCAGTCACACACATAAAAAGCGCTCCGTAGAGCCAAATTCTGCTTTGGGGTGTGATGTCACAGGGGGCGGGATCTCAGCCTCCACTCCCACTTAGGGTCGCCCGCTCCTGCTTGGGAAATACCTGGAGATTTTTTTGGGGTGGAGCCTGAGCAAGGCAGGGTTTGGGGAGAGGGGAGACTTCAATGCGTATAATGCCATAGAGTCCCAAAGCGGCTGCTTTCTCCAGGTAAACTGATCTCTGTCGCCTGGAGACCAGTTGTAATCTCAAGAGACCGCCAGCCACCACCTGGAGGTTGTGTACAAAAGAAGGAGGAGGAGGAGGAGATTGTTTTTATACCCCACCCTTCACTACCCAAAGGAGTCTCAGAGCAGTTCTCAATCTCCTTCCCCTTCCCCTCCCCACAACAGAGACCCTGTGAAGGAGGTGGGGCTGAGAGAGCTCTCTCAAGAGCTGCCCTTGAGAGAACACCTCTGAAAGAACTTCTGACCGACCCAAGGTCACACCAGTAGCTGGAGGAGTGGGGAATCAAACCCGGTTCTCCAAGATTAGAGTCCGCGCTCCTATCCACTACACCAAACTGGCTCTCAATCCTGTTTTGGAGTGAACCCACTGTGTATAAAGGCTTACACAATTTTTTTGGTATTTTTCATATGTGCATATGTTTATGTGCAAGTGCACCTGGAATTCATGGCGACCTCTGGTGACTGATTGTGTGCACTCGGACGTCATGGCGACCTCTGGTGACTGACCCCCCAGGAGTCATTTTGTAGGAAAAGAGGTGCAGGAGCTCATTAGCATAACTCATTAGCATAACTCATTTGCATATGACCCCCTGACATCACCGAAAGTGTGTCAGAGGCAACACCCAGTGCTCAGGCTCCACTGGATTGTTTTGGATTGCTAGCTATTGGGGGGGGGGGGCATGCAGATCTGTCCTTGCAGAGGAGGGAGAGCTTGTACCTGAATAAAACTTGGTCTTAAAGGTGCCACTGGACTGTTTTGGACCGGGGGGGCCAGGGGGGGAGCTCTGCAACTTACGTGGCTGCTTCTTGCTCTGACTGAGGGTTGCTGGGAGCAGGGGGTGGCGCTCCTGTGCACTCCTGCAGGAAATGACCCCTGCTGACCCCTACTGGGGCCCTGGAGGGTGAATAAAGCCTGCCCCCGCTTCCCGACTGCCATTATTCCAAGGAGGTCTCCCATCCTGGTACTAGCCAGAGTCGACCCTGCTTAGCTTCTGAGTTCTGAGGAGATGGGGCTTGCCTGGGCTATCCAGGTCAGGGCTAAGGCTTACACAGAATTATTAAACCGTAATCAGCAATACAGTGTAATATATTGAAATCTGTGTTATCACAATTATATACCAGTCCAAAATTCAAGGATCCATCCTATCCACAATGTATGAATCAAATCCCACTATAGTTCATGAAACGATCTTATGAACAAAATTCAAAGCTTCACAATAATTCTGCTCATCAGTACCGACACACAAATTGTAACATTAATATCATTGTATAACAGTTGACAGTTGGTATAGAGAATTATATAAACGCTTGTGCCGCCGTAGAAGGCTTCCAGAATTATGATACAAATCAGCCGTGACTCGATTATGGGAAAAGGCACTCGAAGTTCCTTGTTTCCGCTGAAGCCTTTCTCACAAGCCAGAGATTTCTTCTGAAGCCCAAAGGCTCCAAAACGGCACACAAGTTGGCAAAAAAACCCTCATCCCATTTTCACAGCACACATAGCGCCATTGATAATACTTCTATAGGATGCAGTCTTTCAATATTCAAACCTCTGGCATTCGCATGCATTGTGAAGCTTTGAAAAGGGTGGGGGGGAGAATCCAAGGGGAAATGTGTATGCTTATGAATTACTTTCGGCTTGGAAGTGAAGTAAGAGAAAGACCGGCACAAAAGCACTCTCAGAAAATTCGGGGAAACAGCAAACGGGAAGCAAACTGAGCGCTGGAGGGAAGACAAACAATTCAGGATGAAAAAGAAAACCTGACGGATATGCATGATGAAAGCGCAGCAAAACACCTGTGCATAATAGGACTTAGTCTTTCACCTCCTTTTTGGCAGAAGAGGTTTTAAAAAGTTATGAACTTGGCTTAATACTGCCCTTAGAAATACTAGGGTCCCAGTCACATGGGCCAGAAAATGCGGGGGGGAAGCGTGGCTGTGTGCTCTGGAGTGGCAGCCCAATCACATGTCCCGTGGAGGTCCTGTGAGTATGCTGTTAGGTGCCGATCACACGGCTATCCTGCAGCGCGGCAAAGAAGCAGCACGGCACAATCACACTGGCAATCGCTAGGAATCCCTTCCATGGCAAACGGGAATTTCCCCCCCTCACCACAGTGTGCGCATGTGCCGGTGAGCATTTGTGCGCATCCTGTGGAGAATTAAAAAAACAAAAACATCCGGTTTGCGACGGGACATGGGCAGGCGCCAGATGCCACGGGATTCCAGCAGAAACGAGATCAGATGCCCGCCCTTGCCCCGCATTTTCTGGAAAACCCACCTATCATCCGTATCTTTTTTCATAATGTGGCTGTGAATATTTCATTGCACTTAACATAAATCTAGATAACTACTCTGGCTATATCTCAACTCTGCACAGAGCCAGTGGGACATAATGTTAGAGGGTTGGACTAGAATCTGGGAGATAAACATAAGGATAAAAGAGATAAAACAAGGAAGCGAGAGCTCCGTACGCCGCTCTGAAGTCTGTGGAGATAGGCTGGGATAAAAAACATACTACACAGGTAAAGCTGTCAACGGTGTGTTTGTAAAGTGCCCTCACGTTGCAGTGGACTTATGGTGACCCCAGCAAGGGACTTTCAAGGCAAGTGAGAATCAGAGGTGGCTGGCCAGTGCCTTCCTCTGTAGAGCCTTCCTTGGTGGTCTCCCTTCCCAGGAACCAACCCTGCTTGCAGCAACCCCAGCAAGGGGCTTTCAAGGCAAGTGAGAATCAGAGGTGGTTTGCCCTGGCCTTCCTCTGCAGAGCCTTCCTTGGTGGCCTCCCTTCCAAGAACCAACCCTGCTTACAGCAGCCCCAGCAAGGGGCTTTCAAGGCAAGTGAGAATCAGAGGTGGTTGGCCAGTGCCTTCCTCTGCAGAGCCTTCCTTGGTGGCCTCCCTTCCAAGAACCAACCCTGCTTACAGCAGCCCCAGCAAGGGGCTTTCAAGGCAAGTGAGAATCAGAGGTGGTTGGCCAGTGCCTTCCTCTGCAGAGCCTTCCTTGGTGGCCTCCCTTCCAAGAACCAACCCTGCTTACAGCAGCCCCAGCAAGGGGCTTTCAAGGCAAGTGAGAATCAGAGGTTGGTTGGCCCTGGCCTTCCTCTGCAGAGCCTTCCTTGGTGGCCTCCCTTCCGTTCCACGTACCGACCCTGCTTAGCTTCCGAGATCTGACAAGACTGGGCTCTGCTATGCTGCCGTCCCTCCTTCACAGTTGTCAACTACCAAGTAATCAATCTGCCTGTCCCAGCTTCTTTTTGTTTCAATTAGGGCATCTTGCTTATTTATTTATTGGATAAATTTATCTCTCTCTTGGATGAATGCATAGCTTTCTCCCATTGCATTCAAAGTGGCTTTCAATTCAGAATCACTGCCCTTGTGACACAGAAGGAAAAAACTATCAGGAAAGGAAGAGCAAAAGACGCAACTTCAGGTACAAAGTCTTACATCTGGAGCAGAGATCAATCAGTGGCTATTAGCCACAAGGTATAGATGGAAGACTCCGCCTGGCGCAATGATGCTCTGTCTTCTTGGTGCTTGGGGGGGGGGTGTGACAGTGGGAGGGCTTCTGGAGTTCTGTCCCTGCTGGTGGACCTCCTGATGGCACCTGGGTTTTGGCCACTGTGTGACACAGAGTGTTGGACTGGATGGGCCATTGGCCTGATCCAACATTGGCTTCTCTTACGTTCTTCTGCAACAGTGTCATAATGATCAGATTGAATGTCTGCTGCCAGAGACCGCTCTGGGAGGGGGGAAGCTATATGGCTCTGGGTCTCAGCAGGCAGATTGACAGAGAGGGCCTTGCAGTCTCTTCCCTCCCTCTGATGCAGTCCATTTGGGGAGAAAAGCATTTTCCACCAGAGAGATTTAATATCCCCCCCCCCTCGAACGCGCTTACCAAACCACTAAGCATCCCTCGACATGCTTAGTGGCAAATTTGGTCTCACCTACTGTCATTTTAAAATAACATAATATTTACCTTTTCATAGAGCTGCCAACTTGGGCTTGGGAAAACCCTGGAGATATGGGGGTGGAGCTTGGGGAGGGTGGGGTTTACCAAAGGGAGGGACTTGAATGAGGAATAATGAAGAGTTGATATTTAGACCATGGAGGCTCAAGTGGTTAAGACGCTGAACTGCAGGCTGTGGAGGGTCGGTAGTTCAGCAGTTCGAGACCCCAGTTGCCGCATGACGGAGTGAGCTCCCGTCTCTAGTTCCAGCTCCTGCCAACCTAGCAGTTCAAAAGCAAGAAATTGCAAGTAGATAAATAGGTACCGCTTCAGTGGGAAGGAAACAGCGTTTCGTGCACCTTGGCGTTTAGTCATGCCAGCCACATGACCACGGGAATGTCTTCGGACAGTGCTGGCTCTTCGGCTTGGAAACGGAGATGAGCACCGCAACCCTAGAGTCGGATTCGACTGGCTTTCGAGAAAGGGAAACCTTTACCTTTACCTTTCTCTACCCTCAGGATTCTCAAAGTGGCTTTCAATTGCCTTTCCTTCCTCTCCCTACCACAGGCAGTTCTGATTTACACATTTTTTTTTCCTATCCTTCTTTGGGTAGAATAGACTTCCCTCCCCCGGTTCTCCTCATAACAAGGACGGCTGTGGAGGCTGTGACTCAGTGGTTGAGTGTCTCCTTCGCATGCAGGTCTCAGTTCAATCCCTGACATCTCTAGTTGCAGGGATCATACACCAGGTGATGTGAATGACCTTTTACCTGAGACCCTGGAGAGCTACTGCCAGTCCAAATCGACAACACTGATCGTGATAGACCAAGGATCTGACTCAGTCCAAGACAGGTTCGCATGCTGGGGTGTATCAACAGAGGCATCACAAGATGTCATAGTCCTGCTGTACACTGCGTTGGTCAGGCCGCACCTGGAGTACATTGTGTGCAGTTCTGGAGGCCTCACTTCATAAAGGATGTGGACAGAATGGAGCGGGTGCAGAGGAGAGCGACGAGGATGATCAGGGGCCTGGAGACGAGGAAAGGCTGAGGGACTGGGGAATGTTCAGCCCGGAGAAGAGGAGGTTGAGGGGGGACAGGATGGCTCCCTCGATGTATTTGAAGGGCTGTCACTTAGAGGAGGAGGGCAGGGAGCTGTTCCTCTTGGCAGCAGAGGAGAGGACTCACAAGAATGGGTTCAAATTAAGGGTGGGAAGGTACCAGCTGGATATTAGGAAAAGCTTTTTTACAGTCAGAGTAGTTCGGCAGTGGAATCAGCTGCCCGGGGAGGTTGTGAGCTCCCCGTCTCTGGCAGTCTTTAAGCAGCGGCTGGACAAACACTTGCCAGGGATGCTCTAGGCCAGTGATGGCGAACCTTTTAGAGACCGAGTGCCCAAACTGCAAACCCAAAATCCACTTATTGATCGCAAAGTGCCAACACGCCAATTTAACCTGAATACTGAAGTTTTACTTTAGAAAAAACAACTCATACATTAATTTAAGATAATCCAAACAAAGAAAGGAAAGGAATCCCAAATGCTTTCATTTACTTAAAATTATTTGGCAGAGAATTCGACACTTTAATGATGGTCTGGGTCTGGCTGGGGCGATGGCACGCGTGCCCACAGAGAGGGCTCTGAGTGCCACCTCTGGCACCCGTGCCATAGGTTCGCCACCACTGCTCTAGGCTCATCCTGCATTGATCGGGGTGGGACTAGATGGTCTTTATGGCTTCTTCCGACTCAGTGATTCTACGATTCTGGTTAAGGACAGGGGCTGTGGCTCAGTGGTAAAGCATCTACTTTGCTCGTCGAAGGTCCCAGTTTCAATCCCCAGCATCTCTATTTAAATGGATCAGGTAGTATGGGATGTACAAGGCCTTGACCTGAGAGGCATCCCCTCCCCCAGAGGTGCTTCCAATCAGAATTAGATAATGCCAGCCTTTATAGAGCAATGATCCAGTTCTGTAGAAGGCAGTTTCATATGTTCACACGCAGTGGGGCTTCGTCCAAGGTCACCCTCTGTGAGCTTTGCGGCCAAGGGAAGATTCAAACTCACTCCTCCCCAGTTCTTGTCTAACAATCTGACCACCACACCAACTCTCTCTTTCAGATGGAGGTTATGGTTTGCTCAATTCATAATGAATTCATAAGAACCTAAGAAGAGTCCTGCTGGATCAGACCAGTGGTCCTTCTAGTCCAGCCTACTGTCTCACACAGTGGCCAGCCAGTTCCTCTGGAGGTCCAGCAACAGGGCATAGAGGCTGAGGCCTTCATGAGGACATAAGATGAGCTCTGCTGGATCAGACCAGTGGTCCTTCTAGTGCAGCCTCCTGTCTCACACAGTGGCCAACCAGTTCCTCTGGAGGGCCATCAACAGGGCAGAGGCTGAGGCCTTCATGAGAACATAAGAAGAGTTCTGCTGGATTAGACCAGTGGTTCTTCTAGTGCAGCCTCCTGTCTCACACAGTGGCCAACCAGTTCTTCTGGAGGACCATCAACAGGGCAGAGGCTGAGGCCTTCATGAGAACATAAGAAGAGTTCTGCTGGATCAGACCAGTGGTCCTTCTAGTGCAGCCTCCTGTCTCACACAGTGACCAACCAGTTCCTCTGGAGGTCCAGCAACAGGGCATAGAGGCTGAGGCCTTCATGAGGATATAAGATGAGCTCTGCTGGATCAGACCAGTGGTCCTTCTAGTGCAGCCTCCTGTCTCACACAGTGGCCAACCAGTTCTTCTGGAGGACCATCAACAGGGCAGAGGCTGAGGCCTTCATGAGAACATAAGAAGAGTTCTGCTGGATCAGACCAGTGGTCCTTCTAGTGCAGCCTCCTGTCTCACACAGTGACCAACCAGTTCCTCTGGAGGTCCAGCAACAGGGCATAGAGGCTGAGGCCTTCATGAGGACATAAGATGAGCTCTGCTGGATCAGACCAGTGGTCCTTCTAGTGCAGCCTCCTGTCTCACACAGTGGCCAACCAGTTCCTCTGGAGGGCCATCAACAGGGCAGAGGCTGAGGCCTTCATGAGAACATAAGAAGAGTTCGGCTGGATCAGACCAGTGGTCCATCTAGTTCAGTATCCTGTCTCACGCAGTGGCCAACTGGCTCCTCTGGAGGGCCAACAGCAGGCCAACTCAAGGCATGGGAACAGGGCTGCCAACCTCCAGGTGGCACCTGGAGATCTCCTGCTATTACAGTTTATCTCCAGATGACCAAGATCAGTTCCCCTGAACATAATGGCTGCTTTGGAGGGTGGACTCTATAGCATCCTACCCTGTCGAGGTCCCTCCCTTCTCTAAACTCTGACCTCTCCAGGCTCCACCTCCCCAACTCTCCAAGTAGTTCCCAAGCCAGAGCTGTGGCAACCCTACAAAGAGACTCAGCATTTGGCATTTTCTGTTTGCTACCTCGCGCGCTTAGCTGAAGTGGCAGGCAAAGAGCTCTAGTTCATACAAAAATCTCGGGATCGCGACCTGACGAAAGGTGCTGGAGCCGATGATGGGGCAGGGGATTCTTGGGAGGGATGGCCACGATCCTGCACCTGTTCCCATGGGCAATGACCGTTTGAGAGCCAGTTTGGTGTCGTGGTTCGGAGGGCAGACTCTAATCTGGGAGAACCGGGTTTGATTCCCCAAGGCCTCCACACGCAGCTGCTGCTGTGACCTTGGGTCGGTCACAAGTTCTCTCAGAGCTGTCCTCTCAGGACCAGTCCTCGAATGAGCTCTCTCAGCCCCGCCTACCTCACAGGGTGTCTGTTGTGGGGAGGGGAAGGGAAAGGAGATTGTAAGCCGCTCTGAGACTCCTCCGGGTAGTGGAGGGCGGGGTATAAATCCCATCTCTTAGTGGAGGTCGGCCCTTCGTTTAGCTGCAAAGGGTTATTAACGGCAACAGTGAATCCTCTCCATAAGGCGTTAAGGCTTTATCGGTTGCTCTTACCTGTCTTAATTGAGCTGATTACTCCCTCCCTCTCCTCCCCCCCCCTTCCCTAATGCCTCCCAACACAACAGCCGGGCTAAGTTATTAGGGAAGGGAGCACAAGATTAGGAATGCAATTTCAGCATTTCAGGACAAAAGCCCCTTTTATCTTTGCCAATGCACGAACGGCGCTTTCCGTCGCAGCGGTGATAACTAACATATGCTCATTAAATTGGCGTTTAACCCGGTGCCCCAATGGGTGAAGTTCGCATCAGCCACTGCTAAAGCGAACGAGCGCCTTCACGTTTGCGGGCCGGGCTAATGATGGATTAATTAGCAGCCGTTTGGAAGGGAATGAGCCATCCTGAACTCAATAGAGGCATCTCTGTGAAGCGGCTCCTACCTATAATGAGCTTCGTTAAAGCGCCGCCATTGAGCATGCAATTAGCGCAATCAGACCCACAACTTCAAAGGAGGAGCCATCATTCTTCTAATAATTGCAGAGGAGACTTCCGGCTGGTTTTTCTTCCCCCTCCCTGAGATTGGAAATCGGGCACCACCAAACTCTAGTTCTGTTTCAAAACAGTCCAGAGCAGTGTTCCCTCTAAGCTGAGTTAGTGTGAGCTAGCTCACAGTTTTTTAGCCTCCAGCTCACACACTTTTGTCTCCGCTCAGGGAGGACAGCTCCAAAGCCAACTAATTTACGCAGCAGCCAAACCGCTTGCTCACAACTTTAATGCCAGTTGCTCACAAAGTAGAATTTTTGCTCACATAATTCCACTGCATAGAGGGAGCATTGGTGAAGAGATAGGGATGCCAGCCTCCAGGTGGGACCTGAGGATCCCCCGGAATTACAGCTCATCCCCAGACTGCAGAGATCAGCTCACCTGGAGAAAATGGATGCTTTGGAGGGTGGACTCTGTGGCATTCTACCCTACTGAGGTCCCTGTCCTCCCCAGGCTCCATCCCCAAATCTCCAGGCGTCCTCCAATTTGGATCCGGCACCCCTAACCCCCCCGTCCCCTGCCAGTGTCTGGGGGACCTGGCAACCCTATGAGAGGTATCGGATGATGGTTTGCTTAGCAAGAGACCCCCTTGTGATTGCTGGGAGGCAGGGTGGATACCGAGGGCAGGGTATTTATTCTGGTGGGAAAGTAAAGTAAAGGCCATAGGGCAAAGGGTGTTATCACTGACCACACCCTAATCAAGACCCTATTCGGTTTGGGACCAATGCTCCCTCCAAGCTGTGGAGCCTTGTGAGCAAAAATTCTACTCTGTGAGCAACTGGCATTAAAGTGGTGAGCGAGTGATTTGGCTGCTGCATAAATTAGCTTGCTCTGGAGCCCTCCTTTATTTATTTATTTATTATTTCAATTTGTATCCCGCCTTGCCGCAGAACTGGCTCAAGGCGGCTAACAACCTTAAGAACACTAAAACCATAAATACATTAAAACACAGTGGAGAAGAAATACAACTGCCTAAGCAACTAAGCGTATGCCCGGCCCTTCCTTCCTGAGCGAAGACAAAAAAATGTGTGAGCTGGAGGCTAAAAAACTGTGAGCTGGCTCACACTAATTCAGCTTAGAGGGAACACTGCTTGGGACCCACATACCTGAAGGACTGCCTAATCCCCTGTGAACCTGCCTGACCACTACAATCCTCTTTGGCAGCCCAGCAGTCTGAGATTACGCAGGTGGCAATCTGCCAAAGGGCCTTCTTGGTGGTGGCACCAGAGCTCTGGAATTCTCTTCCAAGGAGATTTGTCTGTTCTCTTCTGTTACCACCAGGTTACCAGCAGGTAAAGACTTTTTTTGTTTGTTTTGTTTCATCTGGCATTACTGGGAGCTAGCTGGAGCATGCATGTTACTCCCACTCAACAGTCAGTTAAACCGGAATTTGTTGGGCCGGCATCACCATCCCTGATTGTCTTCGCATCAGCCACAGACTGCCAAAGGATGATGTATCTAAACCCCACGTACTCTGGGCTCAGCTAAGGTGGAGCCTGAAGATCTCCCACTTTTACAACTGACCTCCAGCTGACAGAGACCAGGGGTGATTTCCCACAACCGTTGCTCCGCGCTCACTCCTCCCTTTTGCCCTGATGGTACGTGTCAATTTCACACAAGCTGCTGCGCGGCCGCATTTTGCCCCGCAGCTTCGTGCGATTTCCCCCGCGTCTACTCAATCCCCAAAAAACAGGATTGAGTAGACGTGGGGAAAATTGCACGAAGCTGCAGGGCAAAATGCGGTCGCACAGCCGCTTGTGTGAAATTGACATGTACCATCGGGCCAAAGAGAAGAGTGAGCGCGGAGCAGTGCTTGTGGGAAATCACCTCAGCTCTCCTGGAGAAAATGGCTGCTTTGAAGGGTGGACTCTATGGCATTGTACCACGCGGAGGCCCCCCCCTAAACCCCGCCCACTCCTGGATCCACCCCCAAAGGCTCCAGGTATTTTCCAACCCAGACTTGGCAGCTCTACAGTCAGTCCACTAGCTGCCCATCAGTGACGGGGCTCAGTTTAAAGTATTGGCTGTCACATGCAAAGCCTTTCACGGTCTTGGACCCTCGTATCTGCAAGACTGTCTCTCCCCCTGTGCTCCACCAGGTCAGCTTGGCTCACCTGAGCAGGGCCTTCCGCAGGTGCCAAGCTGCAAACAGGCAATATCAACCACTGCCCGTACGTGTGCTGTCTCCATTGCGCCCCCCACCTTATGGAAAGGTCTGCCAGAGGAAGTCAGGAAGGCACACAACCCCCTGGCTTTCTGCAAACTGTGCACAACTGAATGACCCTGCTTAGTTTCTGAGATCTGATGAGATCGGGCTAGCCTGAGCTGTCCAGGTCAGGGCAAAATGTACGTTATGTGTGTCATGGCAATCAGTTTGGTTCATCAGTGTGTTGATTCTCTGCCAGTCGACAGAAAAGGAGATTAAGAAGAAGAAGAGGAGATTGGATTTATACCCCGCCCTTCACTACCCAAAGGAGTCTCAGAGCGGCTTACAATCTCCTTTCCCTTCCCCTCCCCACAGCAGACACCCCACAACAGACACCTCCCCACAACAGGCTGAGAGAGCTCTGACAGAATCTGCTCTTTTTTCAAGGACAGCTCTTATCAGAACTACGGCTTGCCCAAGGCCATCCAGCCAGGTGCAAGTGGAGGAGTGGGGAATCAAACCCGGTTCTCCCAGATTAGAGTCCACGCACTTAACCCCTACACCAAAATGGTTGCGTCTAGCAATGTGTAAAGTTTCAGCAAATGCCCAGCAGCAAATAGCCAGGATTAAAGTGCAGGGTTTTTAGTTTTTGTTTCGCACGGACCAGGTTTTAGAAGAAGAAGAAAAATCAAGGTCCCGGTCGCACGTGGCAGATAACATATGTGTGTGTGGGAAGCGAGGCTTTTTGCGTCGTATCAGTTTGATCTGCCACAGCGTGATCATATGCAGCGGCGGGCAAATCGGGTTTTTCCTCCGCGGCGTGTTTCTGGATGCGCTCCAATGAGGGATCAGTGATGCAATGGGAGCGCGCAAGAGCAGTCCCACGGGGAAGTCTGTCTGCGGCCCGTCGCAAACCCGTTCGCTACTGCCCTTTCCCCGGTATTTTTTTAACTCCTGGTCTTCGGCGGAGCGAAACGAGTTGGCGATGGGTGCGGGACGCCTGCCAGATGTTCTCACGCGATTGCACCGGGAAAATCCGCCCGTCATTCATGTGTATCGCACGGCTACTTCTGCATGTGAACGGGACCCAAGTGTGTCTTAATGAAACAAAACGTCTCTTGAGGTCTTTCTTACCCTCCATAACCAGTGTTCCCTCTAAGCTGACTTAGTGTGAGCTAGCTCACAGTTTTTCGGCCTCCAGCTCACAGATTTTTGTCTTCGCTCAGGAAGGATGACTCCAGAGCCAACTAATTTATGCAGTAGCCAAATTGATTGCTCACAAATTTCATGCCAGTAGCTCACAGAGTAGAATTTTTGCTCACAGGACTCCACAGCTTAGAGGGAACATTGTGATGATTGTTGTGCTTGTCAGCTGAAGAAAGATGGAAAGTCTGTGCTGACATTTCTCTTACCCACCAGTGATCCAATGTTGTCGCTGTCATCTCCCCCCGTCCCCCCGCTGAAGTGAACGTACGGTGTGGTGGAAGGATCATGGACTCTAAGTAATGTAATGTAGACAAAACATGGATAATGTTTAACTGGGCAGAACTGTAATCTTGTCAGTGTATATTTAACAGAGAATTTTGACAGCTCATAGCTGGGGCTGCATTTATTATGGGGGGGGGAGAATATGATTTATAAGCAGTCTTGCGCTGTTGCGTGAAAGGCTTCTTCAAGGGCCGAGAGCTGCCAAGATGATAAAACGTCCACAGGGATGATGTTTTAAATAATGAGTGAAATCATCGTTTTAGCATTACAGCTTGCTTTCTCGTTTTGATCGCCTGTTCCGGAGAACACTGCTGAACTGAAAGTGGTCTGCCCCAGTATTCTGTTTCCAACTGGGGACAGCTAGATGTACCTGTGAAACTTGCAAACAGACCATAAAGGAAACCACTGAGCCATCCACATTTTGTTCGTACCCAACATTTGGGGTTCAGAGATAGGATGCCTCTGATTTAGTGATCAGAGTTAATAGCTGCTGCCAGATCTCCCCTCCCCTCCTTGAATTTAAATCATACAACAGTTTGGAGACATAGGGATAAATCCTCAACTTTCTCTTTCCAGACACTAACACCTAGTGCTGTAGTCTCCCACATGGTGCCCGCCAATTCTTTTCCTGGTACTCACCAAGTATTTTTAGAAAGTGGGTGGAGCCAGTTCGGTGTAGTGGTTAAATGCGGCAGGACTCTAATCTGGAGAACTGGGTTTGGATTCCCCACTCCTCCTCCACATGCAGCCAGCTGGGTGACCTTGGGTCAGTCACAGTTCTCTCAGCCCCGCCTGCCTCATAGGTTGTCTGTTGTGGGGAGAGGTCAGTCACAAGTTCTCTCAGTGGTGTTCTCTCAAGAGCAGTTCTCTCAGAGCTCTCTCAGCCCCACCTACCTCACAGTGTGTCTGTTGTGGGGAGAGGAAGGGAAGGAGATTGTAAGCCGCTCTGAGAGTCTGAGTGAAGGGCGGGGTTAAAATCCAACTCTTCTTCTTATTTTACCTTTGGCCATTGGAAATTTGATTGACGGTGCAGATTTTTTAAAAAAATGTTGGCCCAGCAGCAGCAACCACCACAGCACAAGGATCTTTACTGTGTGACTGAAGGTAAGCCATGGCAGCCATCTTGTAGCTGGCTCTTCTTCCTGCGGCAGCCATTTTGTGACAGCACCCACCACACCGTGGCAGAATTCCAAAAGTGCCAGCAGGCTCAAAAAGTGTGGGGACCTCTGTTCTAGATCATGGATTGTTCCACTAGTGGAGGTGCTTTCCTAGGTGGCAGGGGCCTTCCCCTCAGGCAAGATGTTTGCTGCTTGCATCCAGGGAAGGCTTCTACAACTGGAGGGAAGTGCCTTCTCCAGCAAAAGGAATACTCAGGATCCAACCCCTGATAGCCAGACTGTTCTACCACCAACAGCCCTGCAAACCTATGGCCACATTTCATGGGCTGACCCAGGTTTGGTTGAACTTTTCTGTCTGGCATTTTTTGTTGGCCACATGTGTAATGTGATGTTAGTAACATAAGCTTAGCTGAGAGGTATATTGTAGAAGTTAGGATCCATTGGACTAGAATCAGGGGCACAGTGGCCAACAAATAACCAGGTTTGATTCCCTACTCCTCCACTTGCAGCCAGCTGGGTGACCTTGGGTCAGTCACAATTCTCTCAGAGCTGTTCTCTCAAAAGCAGTTCTCTCAGAGCTCAGCCCCACCTACCTCACAGTGTGTCTGTTGTGGCAAGGAGATTGTACAGTAAACCACTCTGAGACACCGGGTGAAGGGCAGGGTATAAATCCTCCTCCTCCTCCTGCTCCTCCTCCTCCTCTGTCATCTCCCCAGCTTCGTTGTGTTCAAACCTCCCTCCAATGTCCAATTAGGTGATAGATAATCCGGAACAAGAAACTCTAGAATGTCTCTGGCTGCAGTATTCTCCAATCTGTTCTCCTCCTGTCAGTCAAGCTGTCTTGCCCATCAATCACACCTTTTGAAAGGGTTCAGATAAGAAGGGTTTCTTCATTCGCTGTTTAAAAGACATGGGCAGGTTGCCTGTCATTGTGATGGGCGTGGAGGCACAAGAAAGAGCTACACACAACACAGGGGCCAGAGGGATGTGGCAGGGCAGCGTGCAGAAAAGGCGTCTGGCTTCGTGCCAGTTCCCCCATTTTGAGGTTGTTTCTTGATTATGGAGTAGGGTTGCCAATCTCCAGGTGCGGCCAGGAGATCTCCCGAAATTACAACTGACCCCCAGACTACAGGGATCAATTCCCTTGGAGAAAATGGCTGCTTTGGAAGGCAGACTCTATGGTATCATACCCTGCACCCTCTTCAGGCTCCATCCCCAAATGTCCAGGGATTTTCAAGTCTGCTGGCAACCTTGTTTTTTGAAGACATGAATCCATGGCTCAGTCAGACATAACCATGGTGTATATTACAAGGGATTGAATCCCATGGAAGAATTCCGTAGATTAGTACTGATTGCTGCCTACTGCAACTCATCTCCCATTCTCCCTTCATACTGTTCCTTGGGGGGGGGGGTCCCCGCCCCCCTGTTTTGGAAGCCATATTGGGAGGGAGAGAACATAAGAACATGAGAAGAGCCCTGCTGGATCAGACTGATAGTCCACCTGGTCCAGCATCCTGTCTCACACAGTGGCCAACAAAGCTGTTTATCCCTGTGGCCATCACTACGTCCTCTGGCAGCAAATTCCACATTTTAATCACTCTCTCTGTCAAGTGGTATTTCCTTTTGTCCGTCTTGAACCTACTGCCCATCAGCTTCATTCGATGTCCTCAAGTTCTGGTATTTTGGGAGAGGGAGAAACATTTCTCTTTGTCAGCTCTCTCTCCACCCCATGCATAAGTTTATAAACCTCTATCATGCCCCCCCCCCCTTAGTGATCACTTTTCTAAACTGAAAAGTCCCAGATTCTCCAACCTTTCCTGACAGGGAAGGTGCTCCAACCCCCTCATCATCTGGGTTGCCCTCCTCTGTTCTTTTCCCAGCTCTGCAGTGTGAGAAAATCGTGCTGATAGAAATCCTTAAAGTTGGTTCATTAATCACAGTTAGTCAACAAACTAACCCCAAGAAAGACCTGAACTGGATAGCCCAGGCTAGTCCGATATCGTCAGATCTCAGAAGCTAAGCGAGGTTGACCCTGGACAGTAGAAGAAGAAGAGATTGGATTTATACCCCCGCCCTTCACTCGGAGTCTCAGAGCGGCTTACAAACTCCCTTCCCTTCCCCTCCCCACAACAGACACCCTGTGAGGTAGGTGGGGCTGGGAGAGCTCTGACAGAACTGCCCTTGAGAGAACAGCTCTGAAAGAACTTATGACTGACCCAAGGTCATCCAGCAGCTGCAAGTGGAGGAGTGGAGAATCAAACCCATTTCTCCCAGATTAGAGTCCACGCACTTAACCATTACACCAAGGAATACCAGCGTCGTGATGAAGAGACAGGAAATGGCAAACTACCTCTTACCATCTCTTAGCTTGAAAACCCTATGGCATTGCCATCATTCAGCTGTGACTTGACGGCAAGGAGGAGGAGGGCCTGATCTGGGTGGCCCTGGCTAGAATGATCTTATCAGATACTAAAAGCTAAGCTGGTTTGGCACTGGTTAGTACTTGGATAAGAACATAAGAGAAGCCAATGTTGGATCAGGCCGATGGCCCATCCAGTCCAACATTCTGTGTCACACAGTGGCCAGAAATACCAGGTGCCATCAGGAGGTCCACCAGCGGGGCCAGAGCTCCAGAAGCCCTCCCACTGTTGCCCCCCTCCCAAGCATCAAGATGGCAGACCACCAAAGAAGTCCAATGTTGTGATGTAGAGGCAGTCAGTGGTAAACTACCTCTGAACGTCTCTTGCCTTGAAAACCCTATGGGGTTGCCATAAATTAGCTGAGACACGATGGCACATTCCACCACCAGCACTAGGAAGGATGAGATCCTTCCATCGGTGGATATTTTTGACAGGATCTAAACCTGTGGGTAGTTTACTAAGTCTAACTGTAGTTACTAAACCAACTTCAAGCTAGTGTTCTTGATTCTGGTTTAGCAGGCCTTAACTAACCATAGTTAATGGAGCAGCCTGCATTCAGACAATCACACTAACCATAATTTAATTAATTGATTGATTGATTTAATTTCCTACTAAACATGAACTGAATGCACAGTTTGGGGGTCATGACTGAAAAAAGCCCTGTTCCGTATGGTTGCTAATCTTACCTCTAGTCTTAGAATCATAGAATCAGAGACCGATTTCCCACAAGCGCTGCTCCACGCTCGCTCTTCCCTTTTGCCCCAATGGTACGTGTCAATTTCACACAAGCTGCTGCACAGCCGCCTTTTGCCCCACAGCTTCACGTGATTTCCCCCGCATCTACTCAATCCCAGCTCCTTCAACCTTTCCTCATCATAGGTCTTGGTCTCCAGACCCCTCACCATCTTCGTTGCCCTACCCTGGACACGTTCTTAGAGTTGCCAACCTTCAGGTGGGACCTGGAGGTCTCCTGGAATTACAACTGCTTTCCAAACTATAAAGGTCAGTTCCTCTGGAGAAAATGTCTGCTTCAGAGGGTGGACTTTATGGTGTTATACCCTGCTGAGATCCCTCCCCTCCCCAAACATCAGATGGGGAACTCGTTACGTAGGGTTGCCAGCTCGAGGTGGAGTCTAAGGAGGGTGGGGTTTGGGGAGAGACTTTAATGGGGTATGATGCCATAGAATCCAGCTTCCATAGTGGCCATTTTCCCCAGGGGAATGGATTTCTGAGCTGAGCTATCACACTGACAAAGTGCTGGCCTTATGGCTGAGGGAGAGGGGCCGCAAGGGGCAGCAAAGGTGAGTGCTTCCCCTGCTTGCTAGGTCTGCCTCCTTCTCCCCTGTGGAGGGGTTGCTGCTCCCTCAATGGAGCATCCATCCCCTTCGCCAGCTCCCTCCAGACTGAGAGCGAGACGCTGGCTGCCGGATCTGTGGGCGGGGCCGAGCCAACGCAGCGAGGCAATGCAGTCAGGGGTTTGGGAGTCTGCAAGACTGGCAGCCGAGTGGGCCAAAGGCTGTGGGAGCATGTCCAGGAGTAACATCAAAACAGCTTTATTATATAGGAGAGATATTTCCACTACCTGGCATTACCTTTTATGACACACATGGCCCGACCCAACAAGGTCTCATTTATGTCAGATCCGGCCCTCATAACAAATGAATTTGACACTTCTGTCCTCCTAACCTATTTAGGATAAGACTTCAAAGGTTGATGCTAACAATTTGAACTAGGCCCAAGGCCATTGGGCTAAAATTAGTGTGAATATTGCTACGCAGAGGCAGGCAATGGCAAACCACCTCTGTTTTTCTCTTGCCCTGAAAACCTTACAGGGGTCGCCATATGTCCAATGCAACTTGATGGTACTTTCCACCACTGAAGTTTCTGCGCCAAAATCCATTTATGGTCCTTGCTGCCATGCTTTTGACAACTGCAGTTTCCTCTGAGTTTTCCCCAAGGCAGCCCTAGGGCCTAGCAATGTTGTCTGGGTTTAATTGTGTGGAACAAAACAGAGTCAGCTCCATTTTGTGCGCCATAATTTCCAGTTAATTGGAGGAGGACGTGGGTACGTATTATTAGCTCAGGCCCACGCCCTCGAGGAGACGTCAGGAATGTGTGCGCTTTCACAGGGCTTCTTTATGAAAACTTTTAATTAGTAGGAAATAGAGTTTTCAAGATGCTCTCCCCGTCCTCTTTCATGTTTACCTGCGACCAAGAAAGCGCCTCAATTATTTATCAGGGATGATTAATGCCTAATGGAGTAATTTTGCTCCTGCCTCTAAAGCTGCATTCTAAATCCTTTCTTTTAATTTTAAGTAATGAAATGGTTTTTAAACGTCCTACCGAGATGTTTTTTAAACTTCCTGATGTGATGTATTGTCTTCTCTCGCTGATAGGCTGACAAGCTCCTATTAATCATAGACCTGGCTGTTCCTTGTTGCCGACCTTGGGGAAAGGGCACGTTTTGTTATTCATAATAATATTAAACTTATATTTCTGCCAAGACAGTGTTATGGCAAGGCTCAAATATGTGTTTGTGTGTGTTAAGTGCCGTCAAGTCACTTCTGATTTATCGTGACCTGATGAATTGATGGCCTCTAAAATGTCCTGTCCTTAACAGCCATTCTCAGGTCTTGCAAACTGAGGGCCGTGGCTTTCTTTATTGAGTCAATCCATCTCGTGTGGGGTCTGTTGGACTAAGCAACTCAGCATGCCTGGA
The DNA here is from genome assembly GCF_001447785.1 of Gekko japonicus. NCBI lineage: Eukaryota > Metazoa > Chordata > Lepidosauria > Squamata > Gekkonidae > Gekko > Gekko japonicus. The sequence goes on along the minus strand of NW_015177017.1, from coordinate 206,208 downwards.
CAATTGGGGGGGGGGGGCGCTAAATCACTCTAAGCTGCTATTGCCTTGGTGTCCGATCCCCCACAGCTATCAGTCCAATACACGTTTAAACAAAGTAGTATTTTATTGAAGCCATGATAGAACAGGAACAAGTTCACTGTTTAGAATACCTGGGTCAGGCTGAACAAGGGATAATGAAACACATTCAAAAAAGACAATAACCAATGGACTTGGTTCCCGCTCGCGCGGGTGGACTCTCAGATTCGCGCTCAAAGCCTGAGATGCAACGTCTTCTATAAAGATAAACAATTACTACTTCACACGCTCTAACTCATTATAGTCTAAGCCAAGCTTCTTCTCCACACCTGTTGACCTTGCAGATAAGCGTACACTAGAGTTCACAGGAAAGAATGCATGAGACAAGCAGACATATAGAGCCTATTACACTAGGCATGCGCAGATGCCGATGGAGGGCTACATAGGGGGGGGGGGTTACTATACACAGACTTCTATGGCAGCTTGCTGACACTTGGAAAGGGGTGCCTCTCTTTGCCTTAACCTGGGAGCTGCCCTCTGACCCCTCCTCTCACTTTGTGACACTTTGTCCTCTCACTTTCTCACATGGCCTTCCATGGAGACATATGTCTCTGCAGGTCTCTCCTGCAGAGACAATGCCCTCATACTCCCACACACACGATGCCAGACAAGCTGGCCATTTGTGACAGGGAAAGCACTCTTTAGATTAGGCTTCTCTGTCTACTTTTGACTGCAACCTGAATGTGAACTGGATCCCCTTGAATAAATGTAAGTTTTTACCTTTTCCAGTATACTTCTGCACTCAGTATCACGCTTCTGTGACTGGGCAAAACTCTGCTGCATTAACCAAATTTCTCAGTAGGGTCTTCCTCTTTCCCTGCCGCCTTCAACTTTTCCTAGCATTATTGTCTTTTCCAGGGACTCTTGTCTTCTCCTCATGTGTCCAAATTAAAATAGCCCCAGTTCCTTCATTTTAGCTTCTGGGGAAGAGTTCCAGTTTGATTTGATCTAGAACCCCCTAGTCTCCCCATATCCCCATCCAAGGAAATTTTTGATTTTTGGGGAAGGCACTGAATCAGATGTTAGTGGCAACTAACTATCTTCCTCCCCAAGAACAATGATTCTAAGGTGTAATGACCAATATTAGGAGTTAACTGACGAAGGAGCCCAGTAACCTCAAGACAAATCCACGACGCAATGGTACACTATATAGAATGCTTGGTGCCTTCTATACTGTTCTTGTTCTTGATAAAGGTTGCTCTTGATAAAGGTTGTTCTCTGAAATGGTCTGAATCATCGATCGAATTACGGTTGAGAAGAGAGAAATGACTTACCTGTCACCTCATTGTGACAGGTGTTTATGGACATTTGGTAGGGTCTTATTTCAGCTAAAACTATTTACGTTGGCTCACGATTGATATAAGATTGTATTCCACTTTGGCTATATTGTTGGTCTATTCACTTGTCATTACGTATTTTTGATGATGATCTTCGATGTTGATTCAGAGTATTGTGCATATTACCTGTGTCTTCTGTGTTGTTATTTTTGTGATACTACTTTTCCATTATACTGAATTTTCTCTTGCCTTGTTGGGTTTTGATTTAGTGTCTCTGGGGAGTGTATTTTGCGGGGTTTTTTGGTTGTAGTTTCCTTCCCCTTCTCTGATTTTTTTAAACTCGTACTGTTTTTATCTTCAGGTTCCGATTGTGTCTAGCAATACACAGTCGGAACCTGTATTTATAAAAGTTGTCCATTGTACTCAGGATCTCTTTCCGAGTGTGCTCCAGGACAAGTAGTGGTGAGTGCTATGGTGCCCGCAAGCACCACGTTGGGTAACCTTGGTCTGCTGAACAAGAGCAGGCAATATCTAAAATCAGCAAATACCATGCTACAGACGATTACAAAGTATCGCAAGTAATTTTTATATATTTTTCATTTTTGTTTTTTAATTTTTTCCCTATATTTGTTATAAATTATTCACCATCATATTAATTATCACATAAACATTAACACATAGAAAGAAAAGGCTCCCTCTAAGCTGTAGAGTCCTGTGAGCAAAAATTCTACTTGGTGAGCTCCTGGCATTAAAGTTGTGAGCAAGTGATTTGGCTGCTGCATGAATTAGTTTGCTCTGGAACCCTCCTTCCTGAGCTAAGACAAAAATGTGTGAGCTGGAGGCTAAAAAACTGTGAGCTAGCTCACACTAACTCAGCTTAGAGGGAACACTGAGGCTGACATCTAAGTATTATATTTTTGTATAACAAAAGATATTGCACAACCCTTTTATTAATAACAGTCCTCCTTAATTGTACAAAAGTTTTAAGAAGGAGGGCTCCTTTAAGTCTATTTTGAATTAGTGCTCAGTCTTCCTCCAACAGAGGTCCAGATATCCTCCTGTTTCAGGGTCTTTCTCAGGGAGTTCAACAGATATTTCCAAGCACAAGGTTGCCAAACACCAAAATATTTATCCAAATTTCACCAATGAACGCTGCAAAAAGTCTCTCTTAGTGAGCTCAAGGCTTCCTCAAAAGGTTCTGATTGTGTCTAGCGATACCACAGTTAGAACCTGGATGTAAAAACGACCCACGGCACTCAGGGCATCTTTCTGAATACCTGTTTGACAGCAATTTCAGGCTAATGCAATAGCAAAGCCTCCCCTTTCCCGTCCTTTGCAAGCGACCCCCATTAAGCGCGGCTTTCAGAGATCCAGAACGGATCGCTCGGCTTTCATCTGCAAGGAGCAGGTGCTGCCTTTCATCCAGCCGGAGAAAAAAAAGGCAATTTCGGCTGCCACATTAAGGGGTGCTTTTGAGCATCCTGGAGCCCATTAGCATCTCAATGATGTGCCTGATTTTTAACATCAGAAGGCCAAACATGTGCATTAGGGGGTCAGGTCGTTCATAGTCCCTGATAGCTACCATCTTCCTCTCCGCTCAGATGTGATCTGAAAATCACGCATCCCTTTCGCTTTGGCCGCTTCAAGTTAGAAGCCTGTGACACCTGCAAGTGACATGCGACCGACAGAGAGTTTGTGGATCTGGCCCACAAAGTGATATTGCTCATTGGTAAGACACCCCCCCACCCCCCCCGTCCAGAGTCTCAGAATCAAAGGCGAAATAAATGTTGGGATCATTTTATAATGGACAAGATCGCAGATAAATATGAAGGGCAAACGAGTAGTCATACGGGATCTCATACCAAATTTTATTTTTTAAATTTTTTTTAAATTTAACATTCAGCTTGATACCCCGCTCGAACCCCATGGCTAGGGGTCTCTGAGCGGCTTACAATTTCTTGGTGCTAATCACCCATTTATCCTAACTAGGGCCACAGCGAGTGTATAGGGATGGGACAGCCTACCGGCACCCCCCTGTGGTGGTTGTCGCTGTTGTTTCGTCGGGTCGGCTCGGCTCGGTCGGGTCTTGGACTCGGCGAGGTGTTATTTCTCCTGGCGTTCGGTGGTGGTGGGAATCTCCTCCAAGGCGCGCAGCTCCACCTGCTTCCGGCCCAGCCACGTCCTTTCCGGCTCCGCTGAGCCGGTGCTCGGCATCTGCGCATGCCCCTTCTCTTCGCGGCAGCGTTCGATGTATTCTTTCTGCCGCTTGACACTGTCTAACCATCTCATCCTTTGCCGTCCCCGTCTTCTTTGACCTTCAATCTTTCCCAGCATCAGGGTCTTCTCCAGTGAGTGCTCCCTTCTCATTTGGTGGCCAAAGTATTTGAGCTTCAGTTTCATTATCTGGCCTTCCAGGGAACAGTCAGGGTTGATTTCTTTGAGGATTGACTGATTTGTTCTTCTTGCAGTCCAAGGGACTCTCAAGAGTCTTCTCCAGCACCATAGTTCAAAAGAATCTATTCTTCGGCGCTCGGCCTTCCTTATAGTCCAACTCTCGCAGCCATACATGACTACTGGGAATACCATTGCTTTGACCATGCGGACTTTTGTTGGCAGGGTGATGTCTCTACTTTTTATCATGCTGTTTAGGTTCGCCATCGCTTTCCTCCCAAGGAGCAGGCGTCTTTTAATTTCATGGCTGCAGTCACAGTCTGCGGTGATCTGGGATCCCAGGAACGTGAAGTCTGTCACTACTTCCACAGCTTCCCCTTCTATTTGCCAAGGAGTGATGGGGCCGGATGCCATGATCTTAGTTTTTTTGATGTTGAGCTTCAAGCCCACTTTTGCGCTCTCCTCTTTTACTCTGAGCAAGAGGCTCTTTAGATCCTTTTCACTTTCAGCCATTAGAGTGGTATCATCTGCATATCTGAGGTTGTTGATCTTTTCCCCAGCAATCTTAATTCCTGCTTGTGATTCATCTAGGCCAGCATTTCGCATGATGTACTCTGCATATATATTAAATAAGCAAGGTGACAGTATACATCCTTGTCGTACTCCTTTTCCTATGCTGAACCAATCAGTTGTTCCGTATCCGGTTCTAACTGTCGCTTCTTGGCCCTTATACAGGTTTCTCAAGAGACATGTGAGGTGGTCTGGTACTCCCATCTCTTTAAGGACCTGCCATAGTTTGTTGTGATCCACACAGTCAAAGGCTTTAGCATAGTCAATGAAGCAGAAGTAGATATTTTTCTGGTACTCTCTTGCTTTTTCCATAATCCAGCGAATGTTGGCAATTTGATCTCTAGTTCCTCTACCTCTTCGAAACCCAGCTTGTACAGCCACAAGCTGGGTACCCATTTATCTACTTGCAATTAAGTTGCTTTCGAACCGCTGGGTGGGCGGGTGTGCAGGTGGTTCCCTTTGATCACATATTTCGTGGGAAATGATCTACTACCCTCAAACTGTAACTATCTGGAATGGATACATTTTTGATTCACAGGTGTTTAGGCTGAGCTCTTATCATATAAGTTTTAGAAGTGAAAAGTAGATTAGACTGAGTACAAGGCTAGTTATGTGCAATATACAGATACTGAGTTGAAATTGATTGAAAACACAATGTAATATATCTTTCAGTATGCATGTTTGTATTGTTTTAATTAAATACAATTTTGAAAACCAAAGAAAACAAAACAAAACGGGGGAGGGAGTGCCCCTGTCACAGCAAAGTCAAAACGGAGTCATTCCCTCCAGGTTAACTGATCTTTATTGCCTAGAAATGAGTTGTGATCCCAGGAGAGCTCCAGCCGCCACCCGGAGGCTGGTAACCCTGGTTGTGAGGTAGGGCCCACGTTAGCATGGCTCTGATGATGTGGGCACTAAGCCCCCCCCCCCAAGGTAATGCTTCAGTGATTCAGTTTCAAGGTGCCATAAGCCTGTTTGCAGAAATGGAGAGGAAGCGAGATAGCTTTTGTATGTCGCTCATCATTGGAGCTCTTGGTGCAGGGTTGCCAGGCTCCTGCCAGGAGGTAGATGTCCTGTCTCCTGTTCCCATTTCCTGTAGTCATATAGAGTGGTGGTGGGAGATTTTTTTTTGTAAAGGCCATCAGGCCGATGGTGTGACATCAGTTTCAGGGACAACCTAGAGCTACACATTGGTCGAATCTGCATTTGCCTTTTAAACTTAGTTTCGTGCTGCTCTGACGCCGTCTTTCTCTATGCTTGTTTGAATGCTGTTTGGAGAAGATTCTTTTAAAGCAGTGCAGAGGTGCAGTGACAGCGGAGCCACCCCGAAAGAACGATAAACATATGTGGACGTGCAAAAGTATGCTAGCACTCTTGAGGTGTGAAAACAACACCAAATGTAGACGGCTTTTTTGAAGACGGAGTCAAAAGGCTGGGACATCGGTGGGAAAGACAAATGCAGATTCAGCCATTGTCACTTCTGGATCTTCACCAGAAGTGATGTTACAGGAAAACCAGAGAGTGATACCAGTCCTCTCTAGGAATCGCTGAAAACTCTCTCTGTTTTTTCCATACAGTCTCTGGCAATTCCTAGAGAGGCATAATGTCACCTCCAGGTTTTCCTGAAAGTGACATTATGCCATTGCCAGAAGGAGGAGGAGGAGGAGGAGATTGGATTTATACCCTGCCCTTCACTTGGAGTCTCAGTGTGGCTTACAATCAAGAAGAAGAAGAAGAAGAGGAGGAGGAGATTGCATTTATACCCTGCCCTTCACTTGGAGTCTCAGTGTGGCTTACAATCAAGAAGAAGAAGAAGAGGAGGAGGAGGAGATTGCATTTATACCCTGCCCTTCACTTGGAGTCTCAGAGCAGCTTACAAATTCCTTTCCCTTCCCCTCCCCACAACAGACACCCTGTGAGGTAGGTGGGGCTATGAGAGCTCTCTCGAGGACTGCTCTTGAGAGAACAGCTCTGAGAGAACTTGTTACTGACCCAAGGTCACACCAGCAGCTGCATGTGGAGGAGTGGGAAAATCAAACCTTGGTTCTCCAGATTAGAGTCTGCACTCTTAACTACTACTCCAAACTCGCTCTAGCCACCCTCTCATGTCCCCCCCACCTCCTGCTGGTTGCCGTGCAACCTGTGCCTGGCAACCCAATCTTAATACCAGATGGTGGTAACATTTCATTAGAGAACCTGCTTGTCCGTAATCATGGTTAAAATCATGGTCACAGTTCTCTAATCAGTGAGACTTAGACGGGCTCAGTTTCAGCTACATTGTGAGTTACTGTTATTCACAGTAATAATAAAACTTGACATTCTGCCTCTGCCCTGAATTCTGCACCACTATCGGCACCACTATGGTTTTACCACAGAGTTTCCAGTGATTTCCTAGAGCTACTCATTATCACTTCTGGGTTGTACCAGCACAGGGGATGCTGGTGTGTTTAAAATATATTTTTCTCCCAGTGCTGTTCCAAGCTTGTCCCTCTTTCCTTTCTCCCAGCCAGGTGTGATTTTATAAACCCAAACAATGTTCTTTTAATAAACAGGCAAGCTGCATGTTCTGAACAGCTCCCCACTGGAGCTTCTGACTACATCTGAGGGGAAACCCCTTGGGCTGTGCAGTGGCACGGAGATGAATGGCGCGGTCTCTGCTACTGATCTCGGACTTCTTGTTTGACTGCATGACAGCCTTCATTGTAAAACTGTTTATAAGGCATCGAATCTGGCTTCTTTTGCTTCTTGTCACACATATGGAAATTCTAGCCATCAAAGGCACTGTGGAAGTGCAACGTTATTATTCTGGGTCTTTCATCTTCCTTCCAAAGTTGGTACGGTCCATCCGTTCAAACACCCCCACAGTCCCTCTCTGAATTTTCTTTCAGTTTACCTGTTCCTTACTGGTACCAAAGTATTAACAATCTCTTATCTCCTCCTCTCTCATTAAAATGTTTGTGCAATTTCGTGCCAGTGTGAGAAATTGGGGTTGTGTGTGCGCACGTGCATCCATCCATCCTCTATCTATCTATCTATCTATCTATCTATCTATCTATCTATCTATCATCTATCATCTATCATCTATCATCTATCATCTATCATCCATCCATCCATCCATCCATCCATCCATCCATCCATCCATCTATCTATCTATCTATCTATCTATCTATCTATCTATCTATCTATCTATCTTTTATCATCTATCTCTCTATCTTGCTATATAAAATCAACAACTCCTCTGCTTTGGTGCTGAAATTAGCCAAAATAACATGATTTTTATACAGATATGCAAAACAAACAAAAAAAGAAATAATATCTCCTCTCCTCTATTTTATCCTCACAACAACCCTGTGAGGTAGGTTAGGCTGAGAGTGTGTGACTGGCTGAAGGTCACCCAGCAGGAAGGAGGAGGAGAAGGATTTATACCCTGCCCTTCACTCAGGGTCTCAGAGCAGCGTACAAACTTCTTTCCCTTCCCCTCCCCACATCAGACACCCTGTGAGGTAGGTGGGGCTGAGAAAGCTCTGACAGTAACTGCTCATGAGAGAACAGGTCTGAGAGAACTTGTGACTGACCCAAGGTCACACCAGCAGCTGCATGTGGAGGAGTGGGGAATCAAACTTGGTTCTGATTCCAGATTAGAGTCTGCACTCTTTACCATGTCTAGGGTTGCCAGCTTAGGGCTGGTTAATTTGGGGGGGAGAAGCCTAGGGAGGGTAGGTTTTGGGGAAGGGAGAGACCTCAGCAGGGCCTAGTGCCATAGAAACCACCTTCCAAAGCAGCCATTTTCTCCACGGGAACTGAACTCTGTTGGGGACCAGTTGTCATTCTGGGAGATCTCCAGCCACCTCCTGGAGATTGGCAACCCTAGCCATGGGAGAGGGGGGGGCGTTGAACCTGGGTGTCTCCCAGATCCCGGTCTGACACTTTCCATACTGGTGTGTGGAGTCTCTGGCTTTGGGTCAACTTCTAGAGTTCTAATATAGTTCTAGAGGTAGGACCTGGCAACCCTAGGGTGTTGTAGAGAATGTGTTTAAAAGGATGCAGAGGTACAAACAACTTGTAGAGTTGTTTGACCGCAGCCCTGGAGAGCTTGAATTTCAGCAATCAAGCTCCAGTTCCTTGTTTAAGGACAAGAAAGACGCCAGAGGACTTAATTCAGTCTCCCCCCCCCAAATCCTCCTCAAACAGCTTACAAATCATACTGAAAAGCATAATAGGGGTGTGCAAAAAAAAGTAATTTTTTTCCAGCGTCATTGTAGCCTATGGGGACTGTTATAGTCAATGGACCCCATAGGCTATAATGGAGAATCGATGGGGGGGGGTATCTGACTTCGAGGGTGGTTTGTTTTAGGTAAAGGCACCATATTTGCATTATAGCTGCTGGTGCCTCTCTTCAACCCCCCCTCAAAGTTTCAAAACGAATGGACCACGGGGTCCAATTCTATGGGCCCCAGAAGGAGGTGCCCCCATCCTCCATTATTTCCTATGGAAGCTTGATTGTGAGCAGAACTACACTTAGGAGAGAAGAGGAGATTGGATTTATACCCCGCCCTTCACTACCCAAAGGTATTTCAGAGCGGCTTACAAACTCCTTTCCCTTCCCCTCCCCAAACCAGGCACCCTGTGAGATAGGTGGGGCTGAGAGAACTCTAACAGAAACTGCTCTTTTTCAAGAACAGCTGTGCCAGAGTTATGGCTTGCCCAAGGTCATCCAGCCAGGTGCAAGTGTAGGAGTGGGGAATCAAACCCGGTTCTCCCAGATTAGAGTCTGCGCACTTAACCACTACACCGAACTGGCTCTCCAGGCACCTAAGCCTGTGGAACCATGTGGTTGGTGTGCAGCTCTGGGTTGTGAAATTCCTAGGTGCTGGGGAGGGGAGAGACCTTAGTGGGGTATAATGCCAGAGAGTCCACCTTCCAAAACAGCCATTTTCTCCAGGGGAACTGATCTCTTTAACCGGGAGATCAGTTGTAATTCCAGGAGATCTCCCGCCACCACTTGGAGACTGGCAAGCCCAGATATAGCAGAAGAACTATTAAAGCCACGAGAAACTGTGTACTTAAATACTCAAGGAATTTATACATAGCCTAAGAGAACAGGTGGAAGTTAACAATGAAGCTTATCTTAAAAGGAGAGAGAGGAATGCTGGGGAGAGCTTAGTCAGCCATCAATGTACAGTGTTGTCGTTGTTGTTTTAATTGTTATTTCTGAGCAACTGCTGCTTGTAAACCTGATAGGACAATTGCTAGCGGTCGACACAGATCCTTCAACAACAAATAACGCCGCATAAAACCTTCTTTCTTTGACAAGCTTAACAGGCTTTGGTGGAGGGGGCCGGGGGGGGG
>NW_015177017.1:182740-196488 GCF_001447785.1 Gekko japonicus | reverse complement strand
AGTCTCGTGTGAGTGTGGGGGGGGGGGGGGGGGGGGGGGGGGGGGGAAGGAAGCAATTGACATAATGCTTCTCAGCTTCAGGAACACTCTTGACAGTTCCAGATGACATTCTCATAAATAAGACAGAGCGGCGTAGGCTGGAAGGATCACCGGTCAGATAGGTCTGCGGTTGGGAGGGAGCAATTGCGAATGCCAAACGAGAGCCCCTTTGTCTCCGCGCAGTATTGCAACGACTGTGATCCGATCACTCGAATTCAGCATCATGACTTGGGTTGAATAATGCGCTTTTTGCAAATACCGATCAAGATGTTTAAGGATCGTTTCAGAGGGTAGCCGTGTTGGTCTGCATTGATTCAAGTCCAGTAGCATCTTAGAGACCAATAAGATTTTCAGAGTATCAGCTTTTGAGCATCAAAACTCCTTTCATCAGACATGTGTAGGAATGGAGATCTGAGTCTTTATATCCCACTCAGAAGGTGGGAGGAGCTGCGGTGGCTCAAGTGGTTAAGACGCTGAACTGCAGGCTGTGGAAGGTCGGTAGTTCAGCAGTTCGAGACCTGAGTGCGCCGCATGACGGAGTGAGCTCCTGTCTCTAGTTCCAGCTCCTGCCAACCTGGCAGTTCGAAAGCAAGAAATTGCAAGTAGATAAATAGGTACCACTTCGGTGGGAAGGTAACAGCGTTCCGTGCGCCTTGGTGTTTAGACATGCCGGCCACATGACCACGGAAATGTCTTCGGATAGCGCTGGCTCTTCGGCTTTGAAACAGAGATGAGCACCGCAACCCTAGAGTCGCATACGACTGGCTTTCAAGCAAGGGAACCTCTACCTCTACAGAAGGTGGGAGGGGTGTTGTAGGGTTCCCAACCCTCAGGTCCAGGAAGTGATGTCATCACATTATTGACGTCAGGGGGGTGACACTCTGTTTTTGGGCAAACTCTATGGTTTTGAAGGCAAGAAACCATAGAGTTTTGCCCAAAAACTAGAGCATCACCCCTGATGTTGGCGGCACAATGATGTCACTTCTGGGTGATGTTATCGTGCCCCGTACGCTCCACCCGCATGGCAGAAGATCCCGGGAAGGACCTGGGAGCCCCCTGCCAGATATCAGGTAGGACCTGGCAACCCTAGGGTGTTGTAGAGAATGTGTTTAAAAGGATGCAGAGGTACAAAGAATATTGCTGTTAGCTTGGCTGGAGCAGAGAGGAACAAGAAGAAGAAGAAGAGATTGGATTTATACCCCGCCCTTCACTCGGAGTCTCAGAGCGGTTTACAAACTCCTTTCCCTTCCCCTCCCCACAACAGACACCCTGTGAGGTACGTGGGGCTGAGAGTGCTCTGACAGAAATTGCTCTTTCAAGAACAGCTCTGATGGAACTACGGCTTGCCCAAGGTCATCCAGCAGGTGCAAGTGGAGGAGTGGGGAATCAAACCCGGTTCTCCCAGATTAGAGCCGGTCGCTCTTAACCACTACACCAAACTGGCTCTGCTTGGAAGCAGAAAATTAGCGTCCATAGTGAGATAAGAATCCAGTCTCCCTTGAAGTTTAGGAGACAGTGACACATTTTGCCCAGCACAGGACTTCCTCTAAAATCTACATCTCTGTATGTTGAGTTTCCTTCCTCTTAAGCCAAGATGTTGATGAACAATATTAGAAGAATTTACTTCTTCATGATGTAAACAAGTTTAAAGAAGCCAGGTTGGATCAGGCCAATGTCTCATCCAGTCCAATGCTCTGTCTCACAGTGGCCAATGCCCAGGTGACATCAGGAGGTCCACCAGCAGGGCCAGAACACCAGAAGCCCTCCCACTGTTGCCCCACAAGCACCAAGCACACAGAGCATCACTCCATCTATACCTTGTCCCAAACAGTCTAAGTAGGTATTCATTTATTCAGTTTATAACCCACTCCCTCACCTCAACAGAGGACTCGGGGCGGTTCAAAGCATCTAGAAACATAGCATTAAAACGTGAACGGGTAATAAAACCGATAAATACAAATTCTAATTAAAATTCAAGGGGTCTTCAGGTCTGGAACCAATCTGAAGAGCCAGCCCACTCACCCGTTCTCTTGGTTAATTAAATGCCACACAAAACAAGTCATGTCCTACGGAACCCTAATAGATCCCACAGGGCATGACCCTCCTCGGGGAGGTGGTTCCAGAGGGCAGGGGCAGCTACCGGGCTATGCAAGTGGGCATATTTCGCATAGCTGTTCTACGCTGGCTGGCCTAGTTAATGTTCTGCCTAGTTAACGTTCTGCAGCTACAGACGCTGGGTGTGTGTTGCTAACAGCCGTGGGCCAGTGTTTTCCTCGCTCATTTCTGCAGGGCCTTAAAAAAAACCCCAAGATCTATCACTTTGCAGTCTAATTCTGTGTTGCAGCTCCAAACTGAATAAGCCTCTTGCCAAAACATCACCTCAATGCTGTGCAAACCTGAGTTTAGAATGAGATGAAAGGGCAAGGATCGCCAAAATTGGTTGCAACGTAATTAAGGTTGCCAGGTACCTCTTGGCAACTGGCAGGGGATTGGGGGGGATTTACCAGGAGCAGGAAGGAGGCCCAGCAGACGTACAGTGACATGCCCACATCACTGCCCATGTGACCCAGAAGTGACATCATCACATCAGGGACGTCAGGGCGACGCTCTGGTATTTGGGCAAAAACTCTATCGTAAACTTGGCTTCTACCATAGAGTTTTTGCCCAAATACCAGAGCATCCCCCCACCATCCCCAGTGGGATGACATCACTTCCCGTTCATGTGGGTGGTGACACAGACACATCGCTGCACATTGGTTGGATTTTTTGGGGTAAGTTTCCCCTGCCTGCCAGCAGATCAGGAGTGGGGTGGTGGGGCCTGGCAGTGGGGGATCCCCACCTCCAGTGTTTGTGGGGGGTCTGGCCATCATACATTTAATAGTCAAAACACTGTCACTTCAATTAACTGAGAGATGCCCAGCAAAACATAGAATTATGTAGGATCGGAGGCTACAGCTGCTTTGCAAGGATGAAATATCACAGACTGCGGTTTTGTAATAATCTGGAGGACTGTGATTCCATTTGTTATGTTTGTTATGTTATGATTCATAACAGTGTTATGACTCCATTTGTAACATAATGATTACATTTATCATAGGGTTACCAGCTGTGAGTTGAGAAATACCTAGAGATTTTGAGGGTGAAGCCTAGAAAGGGTGGGGTTTGGGGTGGGGAGGGACCTCAACAGCGTATAATATCAGAGTTCACCTTTCAGAGAAGAAGAAGAGATTGGATTTATACCCCGCCCTTCACTCAGAGTCTCAGAGCGGCTTACAAACTCCTTTCCCTTCTCCTCCCCACAACAGACACCCTGTGAGGTAGGTGGGGCTGAGAGAGCTCTTTCAAGAACTGCCATTTCAAGGACAGCTCTTGTCAGAACTATGGCTTGCCCAAGGTCATCCAGCAGGTGCAAGTGGAGGAGTGGGGAATCAAACCCAGTTCTCCCAGATTAGAGTTCACACACTTAACCACTACACCAAACTGGCTGTTTTCTCCAGGTGAACTGATCTCTATTGACTGGGGGTCAGTTGTAATCCCAGAAGTTATCCAGCTACTACCTGGAGCTTGGCAACCCTAATGAAAAAGCCCTGACCCGGATAGCCCAGGCTAGTGATCTCAGTTCTTGGAAGTGAAGCTGTTTTGGCCCTGGTTAGTATCTGGAAGGGAGGTCCTTTCCACACTAGACCTTAAATCCTGGTTCAACCTTGTCCCTGAACTTACATTCTACACTACACTCGAATTCACCCCTGTAATTATCTCGGGGTATTTTTACATTCTACACTACACTCGAATTCACCCCTGTAATTATCTCGGGGTATTTTTACATTCTACACTACACTCGAATTCACCCCTGTAATTATCTCGGGGTATTTTTACATTCTACACTACACTCGAATTCACCCCTGTAATTATCTCGGGGTATTTTTACATTCTACACTACACTCGAATTCACCCCTGTAATTATCTCGGGGTATTTTTACATTCTACACTACACTCGAATTCACCCCTGTAATTATCTCGGGGTATTTTTACATTCTACACTACACTCGAATTCACCCCTGTAATTATCTCGGGGTATTTTTACATTCTACACTACACTCGAATTCACCCCTGTAATTATCTCGGGGTATTTTTACATTCTACACTACACTCGAATTCACCCCTGTAATTATCTCGGGGTATTTTTACATTCTACACTACACTCGAATTCACCCCTGTAATTATCTCGGGGTATTTTTACATTCTACACTACACTCGAATTCACCCCTGTAATTATCTCGGGGTATTTTTACATTCTACACTACACTCGAATTCACCCCTGTAATTATCTCGGGGTATTACATGGAGGTCATCCTGGTTTCACCCCACACTTGTCCCGGGATAAACGAATGCTGTTATAACCAGGGATAAATGCAAGGTATTGGTCCTTTCCGCACTTAGATCTCATTCCTGGTTTTATCAGAGTTCAACTCGTGACACAACACCTTAGCTGCACACACTTTCTTCCAAATAATAACAATAGGCACCAGGAAGCGAGTGAAGATGATGAGTCAGTCACACCAGCCTACAGATCTAGTTTTTGCCCAGATTGGAGGTTGAAATCATGCGCCAGGATGACTAAAAGCAGCAAACTGGATTGGAGACAGACAGAGAGAGGGAGATTAGGAATAGTGGTGGAGGAAGCTGGTGGCGTATACCAACATGTGATAGTGGTGGCACATGGACCAGAGCAGGCCCGTAGCCAGGATTTTTTTTGGTTTGTGGGGCATATTTTTTTCTTGTGGGGCAGCCAGTATCTATCTGATCCGAGCAGGGGTCATTTCGTAGAAAAAGAGCTAGGGGGACTCATTAGCATAACTCATTAGCATATGCCACACACCCTGACATCACTGGAAGTGTGTCCTCCCCACAGCCGGCGGCGACCTCCAGCGGGCACCAGCAGGGAGCTCCAGGCCCCACCCTCCCGCACCTCACCCGGGGGGATGGCGTCCCCCCGCGTCCCCCCCCCCAAATGACCCCTGGATCCGAGCCCCACTGTAGCTACAGGCCTGGACCAGAGAGGTCTGGATCCAAGCACCATATGGGCTAGACGCTCACTGGGCACCTTGGGCCAGTCACTCTGCCTTAGAGCCAGTTTGGTATAGTGCTTAGGAGCGCGGACTCTAATCTGGGAGAACTGGGTTTGTATTCCCCACGCCTCCACATGCAGCTGCTGGTGTGACCTTGGGTCAGTCGCAAGTATTCTCAGAGCTGTTCCCTCAAGAGCAGACCTCAAAAGAGCTCTCTCAGCCCCACCTACCTCACAGGTCGTCTGTTGTGGGGAGGGGAAGGGAAAGGAATTTGTAAGCTGCTCTGAGACTCCTTCGGGTAGTGAAGGGCGGGGTATAAATCCAATCTCTTCTTTTAGGAAAAAAAGTATTGCCCCATCCATGTCAGTATTGTTGGGATATGGCAAGATCTAAATTCCAGTCATTAGAGGGTTAACATATATGTTTCCACCAGATTCCTGACCTGGAAGTGCAACCTGGCTCAGAGCCAATCTTGTAGATTAATTTGGTGTGTTTGAGAAACTGATTGGATGATTCTAATTTACCCAGTGTTTTGGGTTGACTAATTAGCTTGAGCTTCTTGCTGTTGAGGTTCTAGAAGAGAGGTTACTTGCTCAGCAGCCTCACCCCTTGGCTTTTACCTGTTCCTCTTAGAGATTTATGGTATGTAGTCACCTACCGTACTGTATAAAGATGTAGTTTAGGACTCTGTTATTTTATTAGAACTTCCCCGTTTTCCCCCTTCCCAAGAGAGCTAGATAAAGAGCTTAATTTTGATGAACAACTCTGGTCTCTGTGCCTTATTAACCCAACAAGCGTGAGCTTCTTGGAGGAAGGGTGTGAGATCAATGTAAGGAACATAAGAATAATGGGTCGGGGGTCCCCAGCGTGGTACCCCGTGGGTGCCGTTGTGCCTGCCAACAACTTTTGGGGTGCCCATCAAATGTTTTTAGAAAACAGCCTTTTACCCAGCAAGGATTCTGATCTGCTGGGCAGCAGCTACCATCACAGCACAAGGATCTTCACTGTGTGATTCAAGGTAAGCTGCGGCAGCCATTTTTTGTGGCTGGCTCCGCCTCCCACAGCAGCCATTTTGTGGCAGCACCGACTGCACTGTTTCAGAGTTCCAAAGGTGCCCACAGGCTCAAAAAGGTTGGGGACCCCTGGAATAGGTGTAGCAATAGTACTAGGGTCGCCAGCTCTGGGTTGGAAAATACCTGGAGACTTTGGGGGTGGATCCAGGAGAGGGCGGGGCTTGGGGAGGGGAGGGGCCTCAGCAGGGTACAGTGCCATAGAGTCCACCCTTCAAAGCAGCCATTTTCTCCAGGGGAGCTGATCTCTGTCAGCTGGAGAGCAGCTGTAAAAGTGGGAGATCTCCAGGGCCCCCCTGGAGGTTGGCAACCCTAAATAATACAGTGTACCTGTGTGCTGGCTTTTGTGCTCTCACAATGCCTGTTCCACCTGTACATCTTTAAATATATACAAAAAAAGAGCACAAAACACTAGTGCTTTCACCTCAAAAGGAAGGACTGTTTTGAACTTTCTGCCGGTAGGCGATGGGGAAATCCGACATAATGGATAACGTGGGGGATTTTTAAAGCTTCCAATATAAGAGGATTACGATTTGATGATAAAGAGACTTTATGTTAGAATTAAGACATCTTAACAAACCGGAGGTGCTTAAAAATCGGCGAAGCCGATGTTTGCCCAATTTGTAAGCAAATATTTGAGACGAATCCAATCAACACTCATTATCTCCCCCCTACAGGGCTTAATAACTTAAATTATCAAGAAGCGCTAAATTTGATGAGATTGAGGGTGACAAACATTGACCGACTCAGCACTTCAATTCGTGCTAGGCGAGTATGCTCCAACTCTGCCTTAGGGATTGTTCCACCTAAGAAAACTCCCTCATATATGAGCTTCCTTACATCCCCCAGATCTAGATATGTCTTCACGCTTGCAAGGTTGAATGTTTTTCCAACTGTAGAGCTAAGTGGCCGTTTTGCTAAAATACAGTACTCAAATAGATTGTGTAATTGTGGATCAGGTGCAATAGAGACCTTAGATCATCTTATGTTATTTTGCCACCAATGGACTGACCCCAGATCCTGCTGGATTACTCCTATTTTACAAAGATATCACCTCCCTATGGAACCCTGGGTGATAACCATACTATTAGCTGATGAGGACCCTGAAACGACTCGCTTGGTGGCAAAATATCTTTCAATAGTGCTATTTTTAAAGCGGCTTTGAAATTTTATGAGTACTTTTTGTATACAATTTTAAAATTTTAAAACTAATTTCCATAATATCATGGAATTTTATAGAATTCATTGAAGTTTATAAAATGTGGTCTGATGTTACTGATTGAGAGCATGTTTACTAGCTTTTATTGTAAAGGCGTTCTGTCTAAATTTCTTGTAATTTTATGTAATGCATTTTATATTTGTTGTTTGCATGTTTGGCTTAAGACCTCGGGTCAATGAAGCTAATAAATGAAATGGAAATGGAAAAAAATGGACTCATTATCTCCAAAGTTGGCTCTCTCAAAGGTTGAATAGCTAGCACCCAGTGATTCATGTCCTTTAAAAGCGATTTAATTCTTAAGTATTAAAACACACAATAAGACACAAAATATGGGGGAGCAGCTAGATTTGAATTCAGCTAGATTTGAATTAGAGACCAAGAAGGTTTTTGAGGGTAGGAGCTTTTGAGAGTCAAAGTTCATATGAATATAAGAACATCAGAGAAGCCAATGTTGGGTCAGGCCAATGGCCCATCCAGTCCAACCCTCTGTCACACAGTGGTCAAAAATACCTGGTGCCATCAGGAGGTCCACCAGTGGAGCCAGAAGTCATGACACTAGAAGCTCTCCCACTGTTTCCCCCCCCCCCAAGCACCAAGAATACAGAGAACCCCTTGCCCCAGACCAAGAGTTCCTATCTATCCCTTGTGGCTAATAGCCACTGATGGACCTCAGCTCCATATGTTTATCCAATTCCCTCTTGAAGCCAACTATGCTTGTAGCTGCCACCACCTCCCATGGCAGTGAATTTTGTCAGATACTGTTTGTCATATCTTTTGACTCTTTCTCCTCCCATTTTTTGGGGAGTGTCTGTGTGTGCGCCTGTGCCTGGAAGTAATGGCAACCTCTGGCGTCTCCTACTGGGGCATGGAGGACATTCAGAGAAGTGGCTTGATAGCCTGCCTCTGCTTCCCAGCCCTGGTATTCCTTGGAGGTCTCCCATCCAAGTACTTGCCAGGGTCAGCCTTGCTTAGCTTCCGAGATCTGACAAGATCGGGCTTGCCTCAGCTAATCTTGTTGGTCTCTAAGGTGATACGACTTGAATCAAGCTGTTCTACTGCATGACTTTTTGACAGTCAGAGTTGTGCAACAGTGGATTCAGCTGCCTAGGGAGGTGGTGAGCTCCCCCCCAGTGCTGGCAGTCTTAAAGCAGCGGCTGGACAAACGCTTGTCAGGGAGGCTCTAGGCTGATCCTGCAATGAGCAGGGGGTTGGGCTAGATGGCCTGCCTGGCCCCTCCCGACTCTGTGTGATTCTATGATTCTATGGAACCAACATGGCTACTCTCTGAAAATATGGCGAGGCCAGAGTTTGGGGAGGAAGCTCATTGGGGACGTGATGCCTAGGGTTGCCAGCTCCTGGTGGGGAAACTGATCCATGTGAACTAATCCCGGGAGATCTCCAGCCACCACCTGGAGATTGACAACCTGCCAGACTCCTGGACAAAGTTACCCTCAACAACACTCTCTGGCAGTGATTTGTTTATTGAGAAATAATCATGTCCCAGGCCAGACCAGTACTGTGTCAAAACTGGGGTTCTGGCGGGACAATCCACAGATATAGAGAGGGCCCCCCCCAATTACATCCAGAGGTCATTTTCGGGGGGATCGCAGTTCCCCCGGGTGAGGTACGGGGGGCGGGGCACATGACGAAGCCCCGCCCCTGCTTCCGGCCCTCATTCAGCCAGGAGGAGGCAGGAGAAGAGGGAGGGTAAGTTGCTTCCTCCCTGCCTCTCCCCACCCCTGCCTGCCTGGGGCCAGGGAGGGCCTTCGCAGGGCTTCCTTGCACTCCCGCCGGCCTTGCAGGTCCACCGCCGGGCCCCTCATGGGGCTCGGCAGTGGAGCTGCAAGACCGGCGGTGGCGGCCGGGACCGTTGGGGGCGGGGTGTGTGGCCTTATGACACACTTCCGGTGATGTCAGGGGGTGTGGCATATGCTAATGAGTTATGCTAATGAGTTCCCCTAGCTCTTTTCCTACGAAACGACCCCTGATTACATCCAATCACACTTCACAAGCTTCC
The DNA here is from genome assembly GCF_001447785.1 of Gekko japonicus. Classification (NCBI taxonomy): domain Eukaryota; kingdom Metazoa; phylum Chordata; class Lepidosauria; order Squamata; family Gekkonidae; genus Gekko; species Gekko japonicus. The sequence goes on along the minus strand of NW_015177017.1, from coordinate 187,074 downwards.
TGCCTAGCTTTTGCGCTTCCACACACACACCACCTGTGACTATACAGTTCCATTATTTAAGACAGCGAAGCAGGCACAGTTTGGCTTCAAGGATGTCCCGAGACAAGGGAGGTATCTTAGGAAAAGTTACATCGCCTACGATAGAGCAGTTCACACACTCAGCCACTCCCCCCCCTCAGGGATTTCCCTCCCCTTACAAATCATGGCAAACTAAAGACAGAGTTTGACACACCCCTAGTGATGCCACAGAGTACACCCTCCAAAGCTGCCAGTCTGGAGATCAGTTCTAATTCTGGGGGATCACACATGTAAAGCCTTGAGCTTTTCCTGAGATGTGTTGTCAATAACTGCCCATTTATGAGATGTGTTTGCTGTAACTCACAAGAGTGCATACAACGTGTATGAAGATATATTGTTTATCAATTACTGAGGAAGCTCTTCGAAACGGGGTTCTAAATATCCGGATTCTTCATTTATGTAATGTATTCAACAGCTGCCATTGAATGCATGATGTATGTGAAACATCTAATTGACTTGCCATGTTGAGCTTCGTCCTGGGCTAGGATCCAAATCCATCCAATCGCATTGCTAGCCCAGGAAGCACCTAGCCAATCACCTTACAGCAAGCTCCCTGAGCAGGAACGTCCGTGATTGGTCCTTATATGAACAACCGTATTGGTTGGTATTTGTACAGTGGGTGTGGCTACATTAGCCGGGAGAGTTTAAAAGCAGGACAACTGCAATGTAAAAGCTGAACTGTTCTGTTCTGGCTATCAGATGTTGATCCGTGTTGGAGTTGTGTTCGAGTTGAAGAATAAAGTTGTGTTCTTGCTGAATCACTCTCCGACTGCTTTGTTAAGCGAGCGACTTAACGATTTATATTATCCTTCATGCACTTCATGCATCTTCACCTCAAGAGGAAATTTTTCTACTTTAATATTGTGCTTCTATGGTTGTATTTGTATTAATACTTTGGTCATTATTGAACTAGTGTTAGCGTCTTTTTCACATGGGTGGTTTCCTTTGGCATAGAAACTCCCCGCCTGATGCTCCAGGGAAGGATCGTCCACATAAAGTTTGGGTTTGGGCAGAGGCCGAGTGTCACATATGGTTGCCAACTCCCAGCTTGGAAATACCTGGGGATTTGGCGGTGGAGCCTGGGAGGGGGGGTTAGGGAGGGGAGGGACCTCAGCAAGGTATAATGATATACCATCCAACAGGGGTCATTTAGTAGAAAAAGAGGTGCAAGAGCTCATTAGCACAACTCATTAGCACAACTTATTTGCATATGCCACACCCCCTGACATCACCGGAAGTGTGTCAGAAGGCAACACCCACCGCTCAGGCTTCACTGGACTGTTTTGGATTGCTAGCTATTGGGGGGGGGGAGGAACGTGCAGATCTGTCCCCGCAGAGGAGGGAGAGCTTGTACCTGAATAAAACTTGGTCTTAAAGGTGCCACTGGACTTTTTTGGACCGGGGGATTGGGCGGGCTCTGCAACTTACCTGGCTGCTTCTTGCTCTGACTGAGGGCTGCTGGGAGCAGGGGGTGGGGCTTGTTGCATGACTGCTGGAGCTCCGCTCCTGTGCGCTCCTGCAGGAAATGACCCCTGCCGTCCCCCTTCCAAAGCAGCCATTTTCCCCAGGAGAAGTAGGATACATGTTTTAAATAAATAAAGATGTGATCTACGGAGTCGGAGATCAGCTGTAATTCTGGGAGATCTCCAGTTCCCACCTAGAGGATGGCAACCTTAGTTACGCATCCAGATTTCCTGTCACACAGCTCCAACCTTTTGCCAGATTTGGCTGTAAAAGTGAGGGGGGGGGGAAGAGAGAGCTTGGGAGTTCTTTGCCTTTTCCTTTATTAGCAATCAGCTCCTTTGACCAGAGGTCTTGAGCCATACAGTAAGATCACAGCTCAAGTGCCAGTAACAGTTGCAGAATAATTGACAAAGGAAAATCATGCTGCTAGTAAAACAGTGAGATGGTCACACAGCAGGAGAGGGTCTCAACGATATCATAACAGACAACTTAGGGAGATCGCGAGAGGGAGGGCAGGAAGGGCTACATCAGTGCTTAGTTCTTGTGGCCCTTTCTTTGGCATAGAAACTCCCCGCCTGATGCTCCAGGGAAGGATCGTCCACATAAAGTTTGGGATTGGGCAGAGACCGAGTGTCACATAGGGTTGCCCAGGGAAATGCCAATCACCCCTTTGGGGTCAGGAAGCGTTTTTTCTGCAGGCCAGTTTGTCCGGGGATCCTGGAGGGGGTTTTTTTTGGTCCTTTCCTGGGCATGGAGCAGGGGTCACTGGGTGTGTGTGGGGGGAGGTATTTGTGAATTTCCTGCATTGTGCAGGGGGTTGATGACTCTGGAGTCCCTTCCAACTCTATGATTCTAAGAATTTGGCCACAGATCGCATAAGTGTAGGTCTAACATACCTCTTTGGCTGTAGACGAACAGTTCCCCCTCCCCAGTACAAGTTCTAATTTCCGTAGAATTGGATCAAGACGGGGGGTCGGCGGGCGCAAGGGGACTAAAAAGCACCGGAAATTTTTGTCATGTTTGCAATCTGCTCACAGGAGTCTCCGGCATCGAGTTGTGTTTACTCTTCGTCTTCATTCAGTAATGATTTCGCCATGCATTATTCATAGGTTCATGTAATATTTATGAACAGATTAATACAATATTTTTAAAAGGAAAAGGATTCTGTAAAAAAAAGAAGTCCTGGCATTATCGAATGCTAATTTATATGTCGGCAGCCTTCTACTGGAAAAGGAATTTCCACATCCAACCTTGTTGCCAGTTGGTGCTTGACGCGTGCTGCTTTTCAGATAAACAATTTATAACCTCTGCACAGTTGTTAAATACAGTCATTTAAATATATATATCTATATACTCTTTTTCATTTACCGACAGACATTCAAGAGTTTTATGAAGTGACGCTGCTCGACTCCCAGAAAACTTGCCAGCAAAAAATAGAAGAGGTGAATCAAGTCGCCGAAAAATGGGAAAACACACAATCCCTCGCTACCGACGACACTCAGCACAAACCCCAAGAGGTATAGTGGTTGAATTGATGGCTTGGTCTCCCACAAATAATGGGGGAAAACGTTTAAACATCTGTGCAGTGGGGAAAAATAAATTGTCACGCTAAGGTTTGGATCTGACTGAAGATTCTTTGGCTGCGGAGAAGGAGTAATAAGATTCTTTCATGTATGATTTGTGATCTAGGAGCTTTGGCTCAGTGGGAGAGCATCTGCTTGGCATGCAGAAGGTTCCAGGTTCAATCTCCGGCATCTCCAGTTAGAAGCACCAGGCAGTAAGTAATGTGAAAGACTTCTGCCTGAGACCCTGGAGAGCTGTGGAGAGAGGCTATGGCTCAGCGGTAGAGCATCTGCTCAGTATGTAGAAGGTCCCAGGTTCAATCACCCGCATCTCTAGTTAAAAGGATCAGGTAGTAGGTGACATGAAAGACCTCTACCACAGACCCTGGAGAGCCACTGCCAGTCTAAGTAGACAATACTGTTTTTGATGGATTCAGTATAAGGCAGTTTCTTATGTTCATGTGTCCACATAGTGCTGCTTTTCAGGGAAGGGTTTGGGTGAAGCAAGCCTACGTGCAGAGGACAATGGCTTTCTCGCCGACACTTTAAAATCTGGCAATGAGGTTGTAATGATTCCTTGTTTTATATGTGTGTGTGTCTCTTTAAAAGTTTAGTTGCATGACGGTGGTAAGTAGACTAGAGTGCTTGAGAGAAGCAAGCGTGGTATGATTGGTGGTTGACAGAGAGGGGGAGGGGTTTTGGAAATGAAAATGAGTGGATGAATATGTATGTCTGTCAGGAGTGACAGTTACAGGTTTGACAGTTGATGAAGACAGTTGATAAGTTAGTTCGTTCTGAGGTCTGTGAGAGAAGCAGTCTTGTGTGTGATATAAGAGTTAAGTTCTGTGTATGAAGGAAAGTGACAAGCAGTTCTGTGTTGTGGCAGATAAAAAAAAGAACAGCTGCGGTTGTTCACCAAAAAGGGAGAGAGAAAGCAGAAAAGTTGAATGTATAGGAAACAGTAAAGTAAAGTTTAAGAGAACAAAAGTTATATGAATGTCTGAGTGATAGACTGGAGTGAAACAAGAAACGTATATGACCTTGAGTTAAAATGTTACAAAGTTACCTGAAAAATCCCTGTCAGTAAGGGAGCAGATCTTGTGTGAAACACCAAGCAATTGTTGAAAATATTCACATTACTGGTTACATTGTTCTACCCTTTTATTTATGAATTATTTCAATAAATCCTCTTTTATTTAAGTATACCAGCTCGGAAAGAAATACTTCCTC
>NW_015177017.1:178231-182729 GCF_001447785.1 Gekko japonicus | reverse complement strand
TGGAAAGCCTTAAATTTCCTGGTGGCAGCCGAATATACCCTAGTAGAACAAAATAAAGAACACTTTTAAAGGGAAACCAGTCCTCCCCAGATAAGGGGTCGTCACAGAGGTCTTGAACAGGATGACACAGGGAGAGGAAAACAAACCTGACCCAAAAACTGGAATCAAGAACCAAAAGGGAGAGACGAAAGTCAAATGAAGGGCCAATATTAAAAACCTAGTTAAAACTTATAATATACAAAAATACAAGTATTTATTAGAAAGAGAGTTAAAAACATACATAAGGGCCCAATGAAAGCCTCGTAAAAAAACTGTAGCCTAAACACAAGGGCCAATACACAGGCTATAGTTTTTTTACGAGGCTTTCATTGGGCCCTTATGTATGTTTTTAACTCTCTTTCTAATAAATACTTGTATTTTTGTATATTATAAGTTTTAACTAGGTTTTTAATATTGGCCCTTCATTTGACTTTCTTCTCACCCTTTTGGTTCTTGAGTCTTGATCAGGGCACCATCCTTTGTAGATGCAGAACTAGCGTCCACCAGGTACGTGTGTGTAAAGTGTCGTCAGGTTGCAGCTCACCCACAGCAACACCCTGCAGGGGTGTCGAACTCATTGGAAATGGGTTCTTTAAAGTTTTTAAAAAACTTTGTGTTTGTCTCTTTCCTTTATAAAGTTTATATCTCCGCTACCTGGCATTACCTTTTATGACACACATGACCCGGCCCAACAAGGTATCATTTATGTCAGATCCGGCCCTCATAACAAACGAGTTCGACACCCCTGCTTAGGGTTTTCAAGGCAAGGGATGTTCAGGGGCAGGTTCTGACAAGCTCGGTCTTGACCGCACAGATCACCTCCCCTGGAGAAAATAGTTCCAAGTGGTCAGCCGTGTTGGTCTGAAGCAGAAGAACCAGGGCTTTTTTTGTAGAAAAAGCCCAGCAGGAACTCATTCGCATATTAGGCCACACCCCTGACAGCACAGCTCATTCGCATATTAGGCCACACCCCCATGTTACCAGACGTGTGGTCATCCAGCCACACCCACCTTTTGCTTCTTATTCTCTTTACCTTGTTTGTTGTCAAAACCCAGGGCTTTTTGCATGTTAGGCCACACACCCCTAATTGTAGCCAATCCGAATGAGTTTCTGCTGTTGGGTGTGGCCTATTATGCTAATAAGTTCCTGCTGGGCGTGGCCAACTTGGGAGCCAGCCGGAACTCTGTTCCTGTGCGTTCCTGCCCAAAAATAGCCCTGAGTAGAACAAATTTAGAGTCCAGTGGCACCTTTAAGATAATGAAGGTTTATTCAGGGTGTGAGCTTTCGTGTGCAAGGCACACTTTTTCAAATACTTCAGAAAGGCAGCTAGAGTTCAAACTTACAGACAGAGGCTGAACGGCAAATTAATGTGTAACATGATGAAGAGGCTTTAAGATATGCAAAGACAAAACTAAATAACAAGCTAAGGTTATAAGATCAGCACAGTTTTGATTTAATTAAAGGGGGGGGGAAGGACAGCAAAGCAATAAATATGTCAAAATAGGGGATAAATGTGCAAAGGCATCTTTTCCAATTGTGGGAAGTGAACTGAGACTCACCATTTGTCTCCTCTCAGGTGTGGAGGTAACTGAACAGCATTTTTTTCCCTTTTGTTTTTGAGATGGGTTCCAATATTCCAATATTTTCCCTTTTGTTTTTGAGATGGGTTCCAACATTCCAATATTCCTTGCATTACATTCATGTCGGCTTTGGAGGGTGGACTGCGTGGCTTCGTACCCTGGCAGTTTGGTGTGGTGAGAGCTAATTTGGTGTAGTGGTGAAGTGTGCGGACTCTAATCTGGGAGAACCTGGTTTGATTCCCCACTCCTCCACTTGCAGGAAGTACTTCTTCACCCAAAGAGTGATTAACACATGGGATTCACTGCCACAGGAGGTGGTGGCAGCTACAAGCACGGACAGCTTCAAGAGGGAGCTGGATAAACATCTGGAGCAGAGGTCCATCAGTGGCTATTAGCCACAAGGTATAGATAGGAACTCACAGGCCAGGGCAGGGGATGCTCTGTATTCTTGGTGCTTGGGGGGGGGCAACAGTGGGAGGGCTTCTAGTGTCCTGGCCCCACTAATGGACCTCCTGATGGCACCTGGTATTTTTGACCACTGTGTGACAGAGGGTTGGACTGGATGGGCCATTGGCCTGATCCAACACTGGCGTCTCTTATGTTCTTATGCTGCAGTGGCTGGATGACCTTGGGCAAGCCATAGTTCTGACAAGAGCTGTCCTTGAAAGGGCAGCTCTCTGAGAGCTCTCTCAGCCCCACCTACCTTACAGGGTGTCTGTTGTGGGGAGGGGAAGGGAAAGGAGGTTGTAAGCCGCTCTGAGACTCCAAGTGAAGGGCAGGGTGTAAATCCAATCTCCGCTCCTCCTCCTCCTTCTGATGTCCCTCCCCTCCCCAAATTCCGCCCTCCTCAGGCTCCACCCCACCAAGCTCCAAGTATTTCCCTCGCAAACCTACTAGTCTCTACTGTGCCTCAAGATATGAGATAAGTACCTTCCTGCTTCAACTGCCACAGGAGCAGCAGCCTAGTTAGGGTTGCCAACCTCCAGGTGAGGGATGGATGTCTTCCAGAATTATGACTGCTCTCCAGACAACAGAGATCAGTTCCCCTGGGGGGAAATGGCTGCTTTGGATGGTGGACTCTATGGCATTGTACCCTGATGAGGCCACTCCCCTTCCCAAACTCCACCCTTCCCAAACTCCACCCTTCCCAGGTTCCACCTTCAAATCTCCAGGAATTTCCCAAAGCAGGTTTGGCAACCCTAAGCTCTGAGCATCTTCTCTGAGGTAATTGCCTCTGCAGACTTCCTTGTCCTAACTTGCGAGCGAAGGTTTCCTCTTTATCCCCTGTCTTCTTTTCTACCTCACGGTGATATTATGAGGTGATATTCAATTTTTACTCTCTCCTCTGTTCCTAAATTCCACACAATCTCTTTTTTCTCTATCCTCCGTCCACCACATTAATGTCAAAACACGTCTGCATGACTCACAATTCCATACCGCCATTCTGTGAGGCGAGGCGACGCAACTGCATTCATAAACAAGATTTCTTTGGCGCCAATAAAGATTGGAAATTACTGTGCTATCCTTCTCGTTCTCAGCAAGGGAATGTAATGAAAATGCTTACACGGTCTCAGGGAAAAAAACGACACAACCAAAGCCAAAAAAGCCCCACCTTCCTCAACCACTAAGAACCCTGCTGCTCTTATGAATGAATGGTTTAAGTTTTAGAAACAAGGTAGGTTTTTCATCTTCCCAGTGAAAAAATTAAGAAGCAGTCATCTGGGGAACTCGAAGTAATAACTTTTCCTCAGAGACTCCAGGCATGTATTCTCCGGCGCGCATCCTCTTATTAAAAGACGCTGCTTGATTCCACTTTTAACCTCTGCTTTCATTAATCCAGGCTCTGAAGCTACGTTTTTTTCAGTTGGTAATGTTCTCACCCTTTTATTCAGGGAGAAAATTGAGGTGAAAGAAAGGAACTCGCTCCCGTCGGTCTTCAATATGAGGCTGGTAGCTCCCGGCCTGAATGAGCTTGTGGCACAACACAAATAGACTATTAATTCTCCAGCAGAGCTTGGTTGGAGCAGCTCCGTATAGAGCTGCACATCGAAGGGAATCGGCAGCAATAACCATTAACCGTTTCATTGGTCTAAGATGTAGGGTTGCCAACTCCAGGATGGGAAATGCCTGGGGATTTGAGGATGGAGCCTGAGGCAGGGAGAGTTTGGGGAGAGGAACGTCAGTGGGGACATAGAGTCCACCCACCAAAGCAGTCGTTTTCTCCAAGGGAAGTGATCTATGTAACTAGGGGTGCCAGCTTCCAGGTGGGACCTGGGGATCCCCTGGAATTATAACTGATCTCTGGACTACAGAGCTTAATTCCTCTGGAGAAAATGGATACTTTGGAGGGTGGACTCTATGGCACTGTACCCCACTGAGGTCCCCGTCCTCCCCAGGCTCCATCCCCAAATCTCCAGGAGTTTCCCAACCTGGATCTGGCAACCCTACCCCCCCATCCCCTACCAGTGGCCAAGGGGGGCCTGGCAACCCTACGGTAGTCTGGAAATCAGATGTAATTCTGAAATATCTCCAGGCTTCACCAGGAGGATGGCAAGCCCGTACCTGCATCAGAAAGCGGTTTACCGGATTTTCCTATCCAGGACGCCTCACAAACTAGAGGCCCTTAAAGATCTCCAGCAGAAAAATGTCAGTACCTTGACTCAACTTCAGTTTTCAGGACTGTTTGCAGAAAGAGAACCCAAGAGAGTTTAAGTGGTATACGGTAGATATAAGTTCGGTATAGATGTACTGCAGGAACTTAGGGGGGCTGTCAGCTGATGGTGTGAGGTCAGTTCCGTGAAAATCCAGAAGCAACATCAGAGGTCATTTCGGGGGGGGATCGCGGGGGATCGCAGTTCCCCCGGGTGAGGTACAGGGGG
>NW_015177017.1:168563-178153 GCF_001447785.1 Gekko japonicus | reverse complement strand
GGCCTTGCAGGTCCACTGCCGGGCCCCTCATGGGGCTCGGCAGTGGAGCTGCAAGGCCGGCGGCGGCCGGGACCGTTGGGGGCAGGGTGTGTGGCCTTATGACACACTTCCGGTGATGTCAGGGGGTGTGGCATATGCTAAGGAGTTATGCTAATGAGTCCCCCTAGCTCTTTTTCTACGAAACGACCCCTGAACAACATCCACCTTTCTGTGCACTGGCTGAAGAAAAACATGAAATTTTGCTGATTCCTAGAGAAGGCTGGAGAAGACTCTTGAGAGTCCCTTGGACTGCAAGGAGATCAGATCAGTCAATCCTAAAGGAAATCAAACCTGACTGTTCCCTGGAAGGCCAGATACTGAAGCTGAAGCTCAAATAATTTGGCCACCAAATGAGAAGGGAGCACTCACTGGAGAAGACCCTGATGCTGGGAAAGATTGAAGGAAAAAGAAGAAGGGGACGGCAAAGGATGAGATGGCTAGACAGTGTTATCAATGCGATGAACATGAAATTAAGCAAACTCCAGAGCACGACGGAAGACAGGAGGACCTGGTGTGATGTGGACCATGGGGTCGCAAAGAGTCGGACTCAACTGTGCAACTGAACAACAACAACAGAGAGGCCTGACATCACTTCTGAGGAAAACTTTTTTATCATAGAGTTTTGGTCGATCCCTAGAGAGGCATGACATCACTTCCAGGTTTTTCATGGGACAGCCATTTTTTAATGTGAGGGTGAGGGATGCCCAGTCTTTCACTGGAGGGGGGCTGGTAACTCTGTCTCCAACAACTCTATCTAAGGGGTTGCCATAAGTCACCTGGACCTGACAGCACTTTCTACCTTCAAAGATGGATGTCTTAAAGGGGCACAGCTTGGAAACCATTATTGTCTTTCAGTTCTCTTAACTCCAGACCCCCCCCCCCCGCCTCTCATATGTTTAGAAGATTGCTCAGCAAAGCAGATGAATTAGAATATGCGGAACCGCGTATTCCGACTGCCTTGCGATTGCTTACCCGTCCTCCGTACCCAGCTATTACAAACATTGTAATTACTTCTTTGTCCTCAGCTCAACTGCACGCTTGTTTAAAAGAAAAAAAGGTTGCAGTAATAAAAACCCTCATTTAAGAATTCTTCTGCCTTCAGTAGTAATCAGACCTTTAATCTCTTTCCCATCAGCGGCCTGCCTTGGGAACCTGGAGCTATTTAAGACCCCCGTCTATGTAGATTTAGGAGAGTCCAATCAATCAGAGCGGCAGAAGATGGGGCGGGGATGCTCTCTGTGGCTGCTTCGGTGTTTGGAAGAGGTGAAGGCGAGCTGCTTGCATGTGTGTGTGTGCGGCAAAGTGAGATGATAAGAAACTGGTAGGAAACTGGAGACAGCAAGGACAGGCGGCATCAACTCAGATGGCTGGTGGGGGGAGGCCACTTTTTATGCTGCTCTGTGTAAGAAGAAGAAGAGGAGGAGGAGGAGGATTTATATCTCACCCTTCACTCAGAGTCTCAGAGTGGCTTACAATCTCTTTTCCCCTCCCCTCCCCACAAGCAGACACCCTGTGAGGTAGGTGGGGCTGAGAGAGCTCTTTCCAGAACTGCCCTTTCAAGGACAGCTCTGAAAGAACTATGGCTTGTCCAAGGTCATCCAGCAGCTGCAAGTGGAGGAGTGGGGAATCAAACCTGGTTCTTGCAGATTAGAGTTCACACACTTCACCACTACATCAAAATTAAAAAGATTGTGTACTCCTAGAATTGCCAGCTTTGGTCTGGGAAATTCCTGGCGCTTTGGGGGAGGAGCCTAGGGTGGGTGGGGTTTGGGGAGGAGAGAGACCTCAGCGGGGCATATAAGGCCACCGAGCCTACCCTCTAAAGCTGCAGTTTCCTCCTGGGGAACTGGTCTCTGTAGCCTGGAGATTCCGGGAGATCTCCAGATCCCACCTGGAGGTTGGTAGCACACCATGCATACTTCTAGGCTGATCTGTTGCCACCTGTGCTGGTTTCCCATTTGTGTGTGTGTGTATGTGTGAAGCGCTGTCAAGTCGCTTCTCAAGAGCCAGTTTGATGTAGTGGTTAAGAGTGCAGATTCTAATCTGGGAGAACCGGGTGTGATTCCCCGCATGCAGCTGCTGGTGTGACCTTGAGTCAGTCATAAGTTCTTTTAGAGCTGTTCTCTCAAGGTCAGTTCTCGGGAGAGCTCTCTCAGCCCCACCTACCTCACACAGGGTGTCTGTTGTGGGGAGGGGAAGGGAAGGAAAGCCGCTCTGAGATTCCTTCAGGTGGTGAAGGGTGGGTGTAATGTATCCATCTCAGACCGCGTACTCGGCCATTGCGCCACACGGTCAGGCGAAGCCGTCGAGCTTCGTTCGCGGGAACAATGGGACAAGCGGATCCTAGCCGCACCTATCGGCAGGCTAGGCTCCCAGTCGAGAGCCTATGGAACTCTCGACCACTGTAAATACCCAATCACGAGTGTGTGGGTGTGTTCTGGGTGCGGGGTTGTTGTGCATATAAACCAGCCTGCGAGCTGGGCAATTTGTCTTTTTTCTGAGCTGAAATAAAGTATGAGGGCTGAAATCACTAGTAAGTCTCCGTACTTTTCACTGGCGACGAAGGTGGGATTCTAACTCCTATGAACAACAACCCGGATGCAGATTTGAGCACCGCATCGAGCCCCAACGCTGAGACCGCCGCAAGCCGCTCCGCTTCACACCCTGGTTCTCCGGTCGCCGCTCACCGCTCCGCTCCTTGCTCCGTAACTCGCCCTGCTGACCCCGAGAGCAGCAGCGCTCCCTGCATCGCTCCAGCCGCCACCGCTGCTCCCGAGCTACTCCAACCACATGGCCGCCGCACGATGGCTACCTCCCAGGAAAGCATCGCCGCTTTCAACATCTCCCAACCCGCACAGTGGGAGACCTGGCTCGAGATCCTGGAGAGCTACTTCGACTGCCACGACATCGTAGACCCGGGTAAGAAAAAAACCCATCTCCTCCAGTCCTGTGGCATAGACACCGTCTTGCTGCTAAAGGACCTCATTTCGCCGAAGCAGACCAAGGATGAGTCCTATGGGGAGCTGGTGAAAGCGCTGACCAACCACCTTTCACCAAAGCCTACCAAGTTTCCTGAGCGCATGGACTTTTTTGTGCGAGTCCAGGGGCCGGACGAGCCGGCCTCCAAGTTCTTGGCCGGGCTCCGACGGGCGGCCACCAGGTGCTCTTTTCCCCACCTAGAGGACATCTTGCTGAATCAGTTCCTTTTGGGTCTCCGGGAACCCAAGCTCAGGAGGAAACTGGTTAGCCAGGACGACCTGACCCTAGAAAAAGCGCTCAGGGAGTCCGCGGCCTACGAGAAGGCGCACCAAGACCGTCGAGTACGGGCGGTCCATCGCACAAAAGCAACACGCGAGTCGGACGACTCCGAGGACGAGGAAGTGCTCCAGGTCCACTGCCATCCTGCCCAGCAACATCGCCCTGGGGGATCACCATCGGGCAAAGCCTCCTCTGCCTCACCCCAACACGCTAGCTGTGGGGAAGTGCACGAGCGCCGGGCTTGCCACTTCTGGGACACTGTCTGCCGCTCTTGCAACAAGACAGGCCATCTGGCCCGGGTCTGTCGGGTCCCGATGACAGACCCAGAAGACTTCGGCCCACCAGACAGCAGCAGAGCTACCCACCGACCTCCAAACCCTCTCTGCCCACCACCAGCAGCACCAGGTATGTAACTTGCCCCCCGATGGCCCAAATAAGGTGCATGTGACGGTCCTTATAGAGGGGTCCCCCTGCAGCATGGAACTAGACACCGGTTCTAACTACTCCATAATTTCGGAGGAGACGCTGCGCTCGCTCTGCCCAAGGGGGGGACCCCCTCTACGGAAGTCACAGGGGTTTAAGTTACGGGACTTTAAGAAGAACCCTGTGGCGGTGCGGGGCTGGGGCAAGTTCATGGTGCAGTTTCAGGACTTCCATGGACAATTGGACTTGCTGGTGGTGGGGGGAAGGCTCTCCAGTCTGCTGGGACTTTTGTGGTTCGGGCCCCTGGGATTAACGATCGGGGGGATTAATCAGCTCCGGGCCGAGAACTTTGCGGCGGTGTGCAATGAATTCCCCAGGGTTTTCGATGGCACACTCGGCTGCTACACAGGAGCCCCCATCTCCCTTGACCCCATCCGGGTTAAGGCCAGACACCCCCCCCCATTGCGATGAGACCAAAGATCGAGGTGGAGCTTGATCGCTTGGTGGCCCACGGGGTGTTAGAGCCTGTCGCTTCCGCACGATGGGAGACTCTGGTAGTCACCCCAGTCAAGCCAAATGGCAATGTGCGAATTTGTGCAGACTATAAGTGCACATTGAACAAAGCTCTACAAGACCACACTTACCCGGTACCAGTGGTCAGCCACGTGTCGGCCGCACTGGTGGGGGCATGGATTTTCGGTAAACTGGACTGGGCCCAGGCCTACCAGCAACTGCCAGTAGATGCTGCCGCGGCAGAAGCCCAAACTATAGCAACACACAAGGGGGCTTTCAAAGTACATAGGCTACAGTTCGGGGTATCGGTTGCTCTGGGAATCTTTCAATCTTTCATGGACAATTGAAAGAGTAGTGAAGGGCGGGGTATAAATCCAATCTCCTCCTCCCCCTCCTCCTCTTCCTCCTCCTCCTCCTCCTCCTCCTCTTCTTCTTCCCCCCCACCCAGTCACTTTATGATAGATGATGATGATTATAGATGGATGGATGGAGGCTGGCCCAGCCTAGGGAACTGAGGCAAAAGACTAAGTCACCTTCTTATATTCTGCTTTTGAAATGGCACACAATAGGCTTTTGAAAGTTCCAAATAAACAAAATGCTTTATTTAACTTGGAGGAGAAAAGGTCAGGTGGAATAAGGTGTAGGTTCATGTGGTGGCTCAAGTGGTTAAGATGCTGAAACTGCAGATCAGGAGGTTGGTAGTTCAGCAGTTCGAGACCTGAGTGCCGCAAGACGGAGTGAACTCCCATCTCTGGTCCCAGCTCCTGCCAACCTAGCAGTTCAAAAGCAAGAAACTGCAAGTAGACAAATAGGTACCGCTTTGTTGGGAAGGTAACAGCGTTTCGTGTGCCTCGGCATCTAGTCATGCTGGCCACATGACCACGGAAATATCTTTGGACAGTGCTGGCTCTTTGGCTTGGAAATGGAGATGAGCACCGTATCCCTAGAGTCAGATTCGACTGGCTTTCGAGCAAGGGAAACCTTTACCTGTATGAGGTGAACAGATAATAAAAGTGAGGTAACTTTGTGTTCACACAAATGCCAGATAATTTGTTGCCAACAAGTAAGTGTTTCTGCTATTCAATGAGGTCTTTAAAACTTTGAGAAGAGAGGCTTTCATTTCAGTTGCTGCCTAAACACTCAAGCATAGGTTTCTGAGTTTCACTGAAATGTAAAGTTTAGAATGCAGAAACATACAACCATGTTCCCTAAATCCTTCTTTATACACAGACCAGGGATCACTTCTCTTTACTCGAAGCTATTTCCCATCTTAACTGGTCAGGGATCACTTCTCTTTATTAGACGCTATTTCCCTTTTGTTGGCTTGAATAATGATCCTTCTTGATCCATTCACTCAGGCCGTGGTCACACGGACCTCTTACCGCGCTAGTTTCCCCGCAGTTCTTCTATCTGTGACATTTTATATCACTTGGAGGTGGTCAGACGGTCCCTCTGTCTTCTGCTTCACTTGCGCGAAGTACTGATCACACGGTCCCTGCGGCGGCGTGTTTTTTTTAAAAAAAATCCTGCGCATGCGCTTGGGCGTACATACAAACTAAGAAGACCAAAATAAAAGCTAGTGCCTGTTTGCACATGCGCATAACTTAAACCGGAAACACAAAAAGGGGGGGGGAGGGTAGCGCGGTCATGGCAGATTACTGTCTAGATGCCAAAACCGTGGATACAAAGCGCGATATATCAGAAAACACCTGTTCCAACGGGTGTCAGAAACCGCGGATAAAAAGAGCGGAAACCGCGGGACTGAGCCCGCTTCGGTGCGGGAGGCGGGTTTGCCAATATGAACAGGAAACTTTAATATGTGAGGGATCAGCAGCGAAGCCCGCACTAAATGTCCGTGTGACCTGACCCTCAGCCTCCTTCCCAGTCCACTGTCAGTGCTTAACTGTCTCTTCTTCAACTGTCAGTTCCCAACAGTCATTCTGTAATGTACTCCGCCATTACCACATGCGCGACTGTTGGGCCATGCGGTCAAGCAAAGCCCTGAAGCTTCGCTCAGGGAGAACAATAGCCAAGCGGATCCTAGCCCGCACCTATCAGAGGGCCAGGTCCGCAGCCGAGAGCCTATGGGACTCTCGGCTACTGTAAATAGCCTATAGGAAGTAGAGGGTGTGTTTTGGTGGTGGGTTTTTCTGGGCATATATACCGGCCTGCGAGCCGGCCGTCTTTGTCTCGTTCTATCCTAATAAAAGTACTTTGCTGAAATCACTCAACGTTTCTCAGTACTTTTCACTGGTGACGAGGATGGGATTCTACCTTCCCTGAACAACGACCCGGACGAGACCAAGCATCGCACCGAGCTCTGATCCCGACCACCGCAAGCCGTGCCGCTTCGCTCTGGGATCACCGCTCCGTCAGCCGAAGCAAACCTCCGCTCTTTCGTTTCCGCTCTTCTTCGCTCCCAGCGACTTCGAGACAACATCGATCTCTAGGAAGTAGAGGGTGTGTTTTGGTGATGGGTTTTTCTGGGCATATATACCGGCCTGCGAGCCAGCAGTCTTTGTCTTGTTCTATCCTAATAAAAGTACTTTGCTGAAATCACTCAACGTTTCTCAGTACTTTTCACATTCCTTAACTGACTAAACGGAATTTTATCGAACAGCCTGTCCCTCAAAGGTTCTCAGAGTCTGCTAGGCATTAACCCTTAACAGTCCATCACTCCTACCTCACAGGATAGTTGTGAGAGTGAAATGGGTCAGAGGATAATTATATAAGCAACCTCAGGTGGGGTATAAATGACGTAAATAAAATACATAAAAGACTGATCTAGTCTTGTGTTGTCAAAGGTGCTATTTTGCTGCTTCTTGCAGTGCATTGCAGGGACACAGGAAACATTTTTTTAAAGAGAGGAAATTTGGGTTTTCCGATTTTTGCTGTATCTTCCCTTCACAGCAGTAGTATATACATATGCATTGGGTGAAAATAATAATTTGCGTGCTGCAAATAGGTTTGCCTGCCGGAGTCTGACGGGAAAAACAGTGCTACCAGGTGTGTGTTTGTGGGGGGGAATAGCAGTGGTTTATTCATGCCTCCTAATAATATCCATACTTTAATGGCTTCCAAAAACAAACAAACACTTAAGTTGACTTTCTCAACAAAAAAATGACTTCTCCCCTTGGAGCTGTTGTTTTAAGGATACCTGCAAGTACCATATCCAGGGCTGGGCGCTTAGCTTGCTCCAGTTATTTCTCTAAAAACCGTGCAGCCATTTGTCTCACTTATGCATCTATCACTTCTGATCACTTACTGACTCTGAGCCACGATGCATGAGAATTCCCTGCCCTCCGCATCCCAAGGACACGGCTTTGCACGGTGTTTGGGTAGCTCAAGAGTCCATGGCGTTTGTTAGCTTTGCACGGTGTTTGGGTAGCTCAAGAGCCCATCGCGTTTGTTAGCTTAACCCCGGCAACATCATCTGTACTTAAAAAGGGGGGTGGGTGGGGTCTTTAAAGAGATCATTTTATTTGCTTGTTTTAAGTATGTGTAGCCATTTCTTCAGTCCTGCGGGGCTCTCAAAGCAATTCACAGCAGAGAATCTTAGGCTGTGGTCACACAGTCATTTTGATCGGGCTTCACTGCTGTTCCCTCTCGCATTTAAAATTGCCGATCAGACGGCCGCATCCGTCTCCCGCACTGAAGTGGGCTCACTTGTGCGATCCTCCCGGTTCCCTAGTGAGTTTTCCTACACCCGGAAAATCAAGCACTTTCTGAACATTGGCGCTTTGAATCCGCGGTTTCGCCGATCTGGACAGCCATCTCTCGCAATGATCGTGATTGGGGCATCCGAACATCCTTCTCGTGATGGATTTTTTTTTTTACAACTTCCGTCGTCGTGTGCATGAGCAATCCTGCGCTGAATAAAGTAAATGTGTAAACTTCAAGCGCACATATAGACTCCAGTGCTCAGTTGCATGTCACTGGTTAATTTTGTTTGCTGTTCGGGGGGGGGGGGCTGCAAGAACAAGTGAGTGCAGCGAGTCCCAGTGGGAGCGGTGATTTGGCCATGTGCGCAAAGCCAATTTTTTTTTAAAAAGCAAGCCGTGCCGCCCAAGCAGCGATGTGGCTATCTGGACGGTGCCCGGAGCCTCGTCGCGCGATGCAAGCAGTTCAGGGAGGGATGTGTGGTCATCCCAACCCGAAAAAAATATTCCTGATCAAATCTACAGCGGGAACAAATCGCGGTAAACTTGCTGTGTGACCACACCCTTAGTCAGATAGTTAGATAGGTTAACTTGGAGTTTCCAGCCTGCAGGTGGGATCTCCTGGGATACAAATGACCTCCAGGCGGCAGAGATCAGTTCATCTGGAGGAAATGGCCTCTCTGGAAGGTGGACTCTATGGCATTATACCCTCTCCCCCCCAGACCCTACCCTCCTCCCACTGGGAAGTACCTGGAGATGTTGGGGGGTGGAGACTGAGGAGGGTGTGGTTTGGGGAGGGGCAGGGCTATTTTTGGGCAGGAACGCACAGGAACGGAGTTCCGGCTGGCTCCCAAGTTGGCCACGCCCAGCAGGAACTCATTAGCATAATAGGTCACACCCAACAGCAGGAACTCATTAGGATTGGCTACATTAGGGGTGTGTGGCCTAACATGCAAAGGAGTTCCTGCTACAAAAAAAGGCCCTGGGTTTTGACAGCAGACAAGGTAAACAGAATAACAAGCAAAAGGTGGGTGTGGCTGGATATCCACACTTCTGGTAACATGGGGGTGTGGCCTAATATGCTAATGAGCTGTGCTGTCAGGGGTGTGGCCCAATAGGCTAATGAGTTCCTGCTATTGGGTGTGGTCTATTATGCTAATGAGTTCCTGCTGGGCTTTTTCTACAAAAAGAGCCCTGGAGGGACTTCAGTGGGGTACAATGCCACAGAGTCTGCCTTTCATTTCCTCCAGGTGAACTGATCTGTCGCCTGGAGATCAGTTGTGATTCCCAGGAGATCTCCAGCTGCCAACTGGAGGTTGGCGACTCCAGCTCTGAGAGTTGTGCTTCTCTGCAGGACCCTGGCAAGAGTACAGGGGTGCCTCTCCAGAAGAAGAAGAAGAAGAGATTGGATTTATACCCTGCCCTTCACTCAGATTCTCAAAGTGGCTTGCAGTCTCCTCCCCCTCCCCACAACAGACACCCTGTGAGGTAGGTGGGCCTGAGAGAGCCCTTTTGAGAACCGCTTGAGCGAGAACAGCTCTGAAAGACCTTGTGACCGACCCAAGGTCACTCCAGCAGCTGCAAGTGCAAGTTAGATAAGCATATGGAGCAGAGGTCCATTAGTGGCTATTAGCCACAAGGTATAGATAGGGGCTCTGGGGCAAGTGATGCTCTGTCATCTTGGTGCTTGGGGGGGGG
>NW_015177017.1:161319-168306 GCF_001447785.1 Gekko japonicus | reverse complement strand
CTCTCCAGAAGAAGAAGAAGAAGAGATTGGATTTATACCCTGCCCTTCACTCAGATTCTCAAAGTGGCTTGCAGTCTCCTCCCCCTCCCCACAACAGACACCCTGTGAGGTAGGTGGGCCTGAGAGAGCCCTTTTGAGAACCGCTTGAGCGAGAACAGCTCTGAAAGACCTTGTGACCGACCCAAGGTCACTCCAGCAGCTGCAAGTGCAAGTTAGATAAGCATATGGAGCAGAGGTCCATTAGTGGCTATTAGCCACAAGGTATAGATAGGGGCTCTGGGGCAAGTGATGCTCTGTCATCTTGGTGCTTGGGGGGGGGGTCAACAGTGGGAGGGCTTCTAATGTCCTGGCCCCACTGGTGGACCTCCTGATGGCACTGGTATTTCTGGCCACTGTGTGATACAGAGTGTTCGACTGGATGGGCCTTTGGCCTGATCCAACATTGGTGTCTCTTATGTTCTTATGTTCTTAAGTGGAGGAGTGGGGAATCAAACCCGGCTCTCCCATATTAGAGTCCGCGCACTTAACCACTACACCAAACTGGCTCTCCAGCACCTGAGGCAGTACAGCTGGGCCCAGTTACTTCCCAGTCTCCTTCAGCAGAGCCCTGGGAAGACAGTCTTGCTGGATCAGCTTGTCCACTAGGCATAAGCCGGGGGTTAACAGCTCCCCAAGTTTGCTAAGCCCCAGGGTCAAGAGACTGGTACCACTAGAGGAAACCAGACTGTTAGGATTGCCAACTCTAGGTTGGGAATTTCCTGGAGGTTTGGGGGTGGAGCCTGAGGAGGGTGGGGCTTGGAGAGGGGAGGGACCTCAGCAGGATATAATGCCACAGAGTCCACCCTCCAAAGGAGCCATTTCCTCCAGGGGAACTGATCTCTGCAGTCTGGAGATCAGTTGTAATTCTGAGAGATCTCCTGGTCCCACCTGGAGGTTGGCAGCTCTACTGGTTGCAGGGATGGACTGGGAGGGGAAAAAATTGGTTCTGGGAAAGGGCCCAAGCCCCTGAAGGAGGGAGAAGGAGTCAACCAGACAGACCTGCTGCTCAACTGGGACCTGCGCCTGGGATACCTGGCCTGGGGTTAGGATCCAAACCTATCTTTTAAAACAGAAACACAGACTATATTTTAAGGCTAATAAAGATTTCATTTCCTTCTTTTTTTAAAAAAGTGGCCGATCTATTCCGTTGCCTGATATTTATCATATTTAGATTTACTGGGGAATCAATCAGCGGAGGAGGAACTAATGTCTTATGCAAGACCGGTTTGCCGTAGTAATTTTCCTCATTTAGCATAAACAGTTTCATTCTGACAGTATACACAGATTCATTATCCAGACCAGGCGGTTTGGGGATTCAGCCGTAATTCTTGCTCTGTGCCAATAGCCCAAACACTAGAAATATTCCCCAGACCCCCTCCTTTTAATGAAAATGCCCATTTTGTGTTTGGCACAATCTTGCATTGGTTAAAAACGCCTGCCGGAAAGTTAAAGCAAAGCTGACAGTTCCATAACATACATGTCAGTTCTATTCAGCTGGCCCTGCATGGTAAAAGCACAGAATGATATGTGTACACACATAAACACATATGAAACTGCTTCATACTGAATCAGGCCATTGGTTCATGAAGGTCAGTACTGTCTACTCAGCCAGGCAGCAGCTCTCCATGGGACTTTTCTGCATTCTCATTGCTTGCTTGTAAGTTTCTGTTTCTTCCATGTGTGTGTGTGTTTCTGTGTTTCTGTTTCGCATGTGTTTCACTCCCTCTAGTGGTTGATTCGATATTACAGTGGTTTATGTCCAGCATAAAAACCTGCAGTTTAAATCTGTAGGAAGATATGCTGAAAATAAACGGGTGTAATATCAAATTGTCCGCTAGAGGGAGCAAAACACATGCAGGATAGGACTCCCCCTCCCAGGAAAAAACAGGAACTTACAAGTGAGTCTTGGATAGCCCAAGCTAGGCTGATCTTGTCAGATCTTGGAAGCTAAGCAGGGCTGGCCCTGGCTAGTACTTAGATGAGAGACCTCCAAAGGATACCAGGGTCATGACGTGCAGGCAGCCAACGGCAAACCACCTCTGAATGTCCCTTGCCTTGAAAACTAACATGTGTTACTATATTGTAAACTCTACAAGGAGACATGCTCCGTATACCTTACCCATATTCTATCTAGGGTTGCCAGTCCCCAGGTCCCAACTGGGGGCTTTTGCCCGCCACTGCCCCGGCATGATGACATCACCCGGAAGTGACATCATCATGTCAAGGGACATTGTGCGGTGATGGTCTGGCTTGAGAACAAAATTCTATGGTTTGAAGCTGGTTTTACCGTAGTTTTGCCCTCAAACCAGAGCGTCGCCTTGTGATGTCCCTGACAAGATATCACTTCTGGGTGATGTCATTGCGTTAGCGATGTCCCAGAAGACTCCACAAATCCCACCGCTGGAGCCACAAGGGGACGTGGCAACCCTAATTCTGTCTAAGTTCCCAGGCAGATCAGACACTGGAATCACTAGATCAAACAGAGATGGAAAGAAGGAACAGTCCTGTTGGGAAACTAGCAAACATATTTTGTCCCCCATTATCATCATAGATACTCTGGGTTTTTATGCAACAACAGAAGCTGTTTCGTAGAAGCACTTGGGGACCTCAAACTGAACTTGTTGCATGTGAGGAACCCCCACGATCGGGGTGAGGGTTTTGCCTCACCGCTGCTTCAACCAGTATGTTGGTTGTGAATCAGAGGGGGCTCCTGTTATGCCTCAGAATGGAAAAGAGTGGGGCTTAATACAACCACCACCACCTACTCCTAATCCTCATCCTCATCCTCCCAGGACTTCTCCGCAGGGCTGTCCTCTCGGGGTCCGGAGATTCCCGGAAATTTGGGGCATAGCCTGGAGAGACCAGGGTTTGGGGAGAGGAGGTCATGCAGTAGGTTGGGTTGCCATCTCTGGTGGAGAAACACCTGGAAATTTGGAGAATGGAGCCTAGGGAGGGTGGGGTTCAGGGAGAGGTGGGACCTCAGCAGGGTACGATGATGTAAACTCACCCCTCCAAAGCAACCAGGCGCCATCCCCAAATCTCCAGTTTTCCAACTGGATCTGACAAGAAGAAGGAGGAGGAGAAGGAGGAGATTGGATTTATACCTTGCCCTCCACTACCCAAAGGAGTCTCAGAGCAGCTTACAATCTCCTTTCCCGTCCCCTCCCCACCCCACAACAGACACCCTGGGAGGTAGGTGGGACTGAAAGAGCTCTGTCAAGGACTGCTCTTGAGAGAACCTCTCTGAAAGACAGTGTGTGACTGCAATAAAGAAGGCCAATGCTATGCTGGGGATTATTAGGAAGGGTATTGAAAACCGATCAGCCAATATCATAATGCCCCTATATAAATCAATGGTGTGACCTCATTTGGAATACTGTGTGCAGTTACGGTCACCACACCTTAAAAAGGATATTATAGCTTTTGGAAAAAGTGCAGAAAAGGGCAACTCGAATGATAAAAGGGTTGGAACACTTTCCCTATGAGGAAAGGTTAAGGCGCTTAGGGCTCTTTAGCTTGGAGAAAAGACTACTGAGGGGTGACATGATTGAGGTTTATAAGATTATGCATGGGAAAGAGCAGGTAGAGAAAGAGGTACTTTTCTCCCTTTCTCACAATACAAGAACTCGTGGGCACTCCATGAAACTGATGAGCGGTCGGGTTAGAACGGATAAAAGGAAGTACTTCTTCACCCAAAGAGTGATTCACACATGGAATTCACTGCCACAGGAAGTGATGGCGGCTACAAGCATGGATGGCTTCAAAAGGGAATTAGATAAGCATATGGAGCAGAGGTCCATCAGTGGCTATTAGCCACAAGGTATAGATAGGGGCTCTGGGGCAAGTGATGGTCTGTCTTCTTGGTGCTTGGGGGGGCCAACAGTGGGAGGGCTTCTAATGTCCTGGCCCCACTGGTGGACCTCCTGATGGCACTGGTATTTCTGGCCACTGTGTGACACAGAGTGTTGGATGGGATGGGCCTTTGGCCTGATCCAACATTGGCATCTCTTATGTTCTTATGTGACTTACCCAAGGTCATACCAGTAGCTGCATGTGGAGGAGTGGGGAATCAAACCCGGTTCTCCCCGATTAGAGCCCGCGCTCCTAACCACTACACCAAATTGGCTCGTGACCCTACCTCCCGTCCCCCACAAGTGTCCAGGGGGGGACCTGGCAACCCTAGCTCCAAGGTGGACATGGCAGGCCAGTGGTCATGCATCATCGGCCTGCTTTGTGATATTGAAGCTGATAATGCGTCAGTTGTTCCTCCGAGATTATCCGAGCCGTAGCTGTTAACAACGAAAAGCAGCCTGATCTTGACAGATCAGAGCTGACACGCTGCCCCCCTGTCTAGCAGCTGATACGCGATGATGTTCGTGTCCGCATTTGTAAGAGGCTTTGGCCTGTAATTATTACAGGCTGTTGCATCTCAATCAGGTCTCGGTGCCACTGGAAAAACTGGCTTTGCGCATCGATAGAGGCCATCCTTCCACAATGTTAGCATCTGTCAAGGCTTGACAAAATAGAATTGCAGCAATATCACGAAAGATTTTTAATACTACTTGATCCATTCAGGCTTGATATCTTTTCTGGTGACATGTTTCAGAGAGCTCTGGAAATGTTTGTAATATCTCATGAACAAGCATTGTTTTCTGTTCCTCTTTTAATTTAAGGAAATGAGGTTTTTTTGGGGGTGTGTGTGTGTTTGGAGTCATTAAAATCTTCCTCCTCCTCCTCTGCTTTGCAAGATTCACCATAGGATCTTTGAAATCTTTCCTCTATCTATTCTGTTAACTCTTATTTCCCCTGCTTTTTAAAAATCCAGACAATGCCATTTCTCTTTTTAACTTCCTGTAATCAGTAAGTCTGCGGTGGCTCAAGCGGTTAAGACGCTGAACTGAAGGCTGTGGAAGGTCGGTAGTTCAGCAGTTCGAGACCCGGGTGCTGCATGACAGAGTGAGCTCCCATCTCTAGTTCCAGCTCCTGCCAACCTAGCAGTTCGAAAGCAAGAAATTGCAAGTAGATAAATAGGTACCACTTCAGTGGGAAGGTAACAGCATTCCGTGTGCCTTGGTCATGCCGGGCCACATGACCACGGAAACGTCTTCGGACAGCGCTGGCTCTTCGGCTTTGAAACGGAGATGAGCACCACAACCCTAGAGTCGGATTCGACTGGCTTTCGAGCGAGGGAACCTTTACCTTTAATCAGTCAGTCAGTAATCTATGGTTTCAGTTTTCAGTCTGAGAAAGAGCGATTTCTGGAGCAGGATGGGAAGAAATATTTCTTGGGAAATGTTTTGATTGTCAGTTTTTTTTTTAAAAAAAATCTTGTTTTATACTATGGTGTCCCCACCCTTGTGTTGCTTTCGCCCGCTCTCCTGGTTACGACTCCTTTCCTGTTTCCAGAGTAATCCCACAGACAGTCTCAACCAGTCAGGGAGCAAGTAACAAATAGGATGACATAATGACAGTATTTAGCCAGTCAGATTTTGTTAGAAGAAGAAGAGAAGAGATTGGATGTATACCCCTGCCCTTCACTACCCAAAGGAGTCTCAGAGCGGCTTACAAACTCCCTTCCCTTCCCCTCCCCACAACAGACACCCTGTGAGGTAGGCGGGGCTGAGAGAACTCGACAGAAACGGCTCTTTTTCAAGAACAGCTGTGCCAGAACTGTGGCTTGCCCAAGGTCATCCAGCCAGGTGCAAGTGGAGGAGTGGGGAATCAAACCCGGTTCTCCCAGATTAGAGTCCGTGCACTTAACCACTACACCAAACTGGCTCTCCCACTGTGGAAAGAACAACAGCCAGACGCCTCTCCCAGGTATAAATCAATGGAATCCTAGCATTCCATTGAAGCTTTTTAGCTGTGCATATGTTATTTTGGAAATTGGGTTCCGTTTTACCAGCCGCTGTTGAAGATCACTGAAACGCTTGATTTATACCAGGGAGAGGCGTCCGGCTATTATTACTTGGTCCCTTTAAATGCAATGGCAGCTCAACCGGAACTCTCCTGGAGCCTCCCCCGCCCGCTTGCTGGCCTCTCCTGGCAACCCTACCACACAGCCAGTTCTTGCAGAGCACCAAGCTGTGGGGTGTCCGGCCATCTTCCTTCCACTGTGTGATTCTTGATTGGCTGGCTTCTCCAATGCCATTAGCCCAGGATGCACTTTCAGTTTCCCTTGACCACCTATGCCCTCAGAGGCATCAACCTGTAACAAACTGTAGCCAGTTTGGTGTAGTGGTTAAGCGCGTGGACTCTAATCTGGGAGATCTGTTGTACGCACATTTCATGAACCACTTTGTACTCTGCCACTGCCTAACAGGTTTAATTTAGTAGGTATACTTAGCACTTCCATAATACATATGATTCTAACATCATGGATGTATTCAGGTATTAACTTGTGACTGTTGTTTGAATGCATGCTGGGCAGAAGGCTGAAATCCTGATACACAGTTATGCTACCCATGACCTTGCTTGTTCTGGCCAGCTACAACTGCACATGTTTCTGATGTCGGTTAACCTAGCTAGAATGAAGATCAGTAAGCACTCTGTAACCATATCAGTTATATAACAGGGGTCATTTCCTGCAGGAGCGCACAGGAGCGGAGCTCCGGCAGTAAAGAGCCCAGAGGGCGGGCACATGCAACAAACCCCACCCCTTGCTCCCAGCAGCCCTCAGTCAGAGCAAGAAGCAGAGCCCCCCCCCAGCTCCCCAGTCCAAAACAGTCCAGTGGCACCTTTAAGACCAAATTTTATTCAGGTACAAGCTCTCCCTCCTCCGTGAGGACAGATCTGCACGTTCCCCCCCCCAATAGCTAGCAATCCAGAACAGTCTAGTTGTTGCCTTCTGACACACTTCCGGTGATGTCAGGGGGTGTGGCATATGCTAATGAGTTGTGCTAATGAGCTCCTGCACCTCTTTTTCTACGAAATGACCCCTGTAGATAC
>NW_015177017.1:90830-161284 GCF_001447785.1 Gekko japonicus | reverse complement strand
GATGAAATTTGACAATGCTTGATGGAACCAATAATTCTGTTTTATTTCTCTGATGTAATGTGAAGTATAAAACCCTATGTCTCCCATTGTAACCTTAGGGAGAGCTGTGGGGTCCAAAACCTTATTGGATGTGCACCAGAAAAGGGCAACTCGAATGATAAAAGGGTTGGAACACTTTCCCCATGAGGAAACGTTAAAGCGCTTAGGGCTCTTTAGCTTGGAGAAACGACGACTGAGGGGAGACATGATTGAGGTTTATAAGATAATGCTTGGGATAGAGCAGGTTGAGGAAGAGGTACTTTTCTCCCTTTCTCACAATACAAGAACTCTTGGGCACTCAATGAAATTGCTGAGCGGTCGGGTTAGAACGGATAAAAGGAAGTCCTTCTTCACCCTAAGAGTAATTAACACATGAAATTCACTGCCACAGGAGGTGGTGGCGGCTACAAGCATGGACGGCTTCAAAAGAGAATTAGGTAAGCATATGGAGCAGAGGTCCATCAGTGGCTATTAGCCACAAGGTATGGATAGGGGCTCTGGGGCAAGTGATGCTCTGTCTTCTTGGTGCTTGGGGGGGGGGTCAACAGTGGGAGGGCTTCTAATGTCCTGGCCCCACTGGTGGACCTCCTGATGGCACCTGGTATTTCTGGCCACTGTGTGACACAGAGTGTTCGACTGGATGGGCCTTTGGCCTGATCCAACATTGGCGTCTCTTATGTTCTTATGTAAAAGGCTGAGCAGCAAAAGCTAAATCTTCCCCCTTGCCTTCCTTGACTGGTTACTTGGGGCCCTGCGTGCCTGCATTTTCAAGCTCGGCTCGCGTGATTCGGTCCGCTGCTCTGACTGCGGCACGTCAGTTTTTTTTTCTTCCTGAAAGGGCATCGCACAATAGCCGGCATTAGAGAGTCTCTCTGTATCTCTTCCCGACTGCCAACAGTGACAGATAACCTTGCTGAAATCCCAGGTCCTCGAAAATGTATGCTCTCCCATTCACTGCTCTTCTAGAAGGTGGAGCTCTCATATTTCAAAAGTTATTACATGAAGGGCAAAATAGGATGGCAAATTCAGGTCACGACACAGGCCCGTCCCCTCCACGGCCTCTTAGGAATGAGAATATTGGTGAAGCTGAAAGCCAGCTTATGTCGGAAAGGAGTGGCAGAAAACTACAATTATATAGGAATTGTAGAAAACTCAGTTATCACAGAATCATAGAACCACAGAGCTGGAAGGGGCCCTACAGGCCATCTAATCCAACCCCCTGCGCAATGCAGGATCAGCCTAGAGCATCCCCCACATGTGTTTGCTTAAAGACTGCCAGTGAGGGGGAGCTCACAACCTGCCTATGCAGCTGATTCCACTGCTGAATTAATCTTACTGTAAAAATGTTTTTCATGATATCCAGCTGGTGCCTTACCACCCTTCATTAAAGAAGAAGAAGAAGAGATTGGATTTATACCCTGCCCTTCACTATCCAAGGGAGTCTCAGAGCGGCTGACAAACTCCTTTCCCTTCCCCTCCCCACAACAGACACCCTGTGAGGTAGGCGGGGCTGAGAGAGCTCTTGACAGAAACTGCTCTTTTTCAAGGACAGCTCTGCCAGAGCTATGGCTTGCCCAAGGTCATCCAGCCAGGTGCAAGTGGAGGAGATGATGATGAGAAGAGGTAGGTGGGGCTGAGATGATGATGAGAAGAGATTGGATTTAAACCCCACCCTTCACTACCTGAAGGAGTCTCAGAGCGGCGAAGAGGAGGAGGAGGAGGAGGAGGAGATTGAATTTATACCCCACCCTTCACTACTCTTTCAAGAACTGCCCTTGAGAGAACAGCTCTGAGAGAACTTGTGACTGACCCGAGGTCACACCAGCAGCTCCATGTGGAGAAGTGAGGAATCAAACCTGGTTCTCCCAGATTAGCGTCGGTGCTCCTAACCACTACATCAAACTGGTCAGGTTGGACCCTCATGATGGTCTGTTTCTGTTTCTGCTTGTCCAGATCCACAAGAGGAGCCATGGGTCAGCTAGGACCAAAGGTGAGAGCCCGGTGGAACCTTAGAAGTGAATAGATTGCTTCTTCATGGTCAGGTCCTGGAGGCTCGTTGGGATCAGGTGCAGCGGGGTCTCCAACCTGGGTACTATGATGCCCACCGCTACCTTTCTTGGTGCCCGTGCCGAGTGATTTTAAAAAGTGGGCAGGGCTAGGTGGGGCTTTTGTCCATCACGGCTTCTGATTGGCTACGCAGATTTCGTAAAATTCGTTTCGGTAGCGGTGGCCACCACAGCACAGGGGTATTCGCCGTGTGACCAAAGGTAAGCATGTCTGGATGAAAAAGGTTCGGTAGGGTTTGTCCTGCGCTCTGCGGGCTAGATCAGTCCGGTGAAGCAGAGTGCCCTTAAGTCGAGATAGTGAGGCTGGAGAGTGTCAATAGGTGTGCTGGCAGCTCGGGGCCGGAACTGGAGACATGGTACAGGAACTGAAGGCAAGGAGCAGGAGCTGGCACGCAGGCTTGGGCCTAGTGGACTGGCTGACAGGGCCGTAGCCAGTATTTTTTACTTCGGGGGGCACAGTATCAGGAGCGACGAGAGAGTAAAAGTAAATAAAAGTGATGGGAGTGGACAGGAGTAAGGATTGGACGTTCCCTGTGGCGTGCCTCGCCCCCAACCAGCCATTGAGAACATTCCACTATTGAATAGTTAGCAGGCTGTGCCGCAGTGACTGTTAGGGCTGCCAAATTCCCCTGGGGGACAGGGATTCCCCCGCTGACAGGGTCCCCAATCCGCCAGACCGGATCCAGCTGACGGGGGTAATCAGTCCGACGTGCCCGGCACGATAATGTCACCCAGAAGTGACATAATCACACTGGGCACATCGCCGGGCGACGCTCTAGCAATCACCCTTAAAACTCTATGGTACCATAGAGTTTTTAGGGCAGTTGCTAGAGTGTCACCCTTTGACGTGCCCAGCGTGATGACGTCACTTCCGGGCAACGTCATTGCAGCACGCACATGAAACTCCCGGACCAGCATCGGGTCCCCCCCTGCTATGCCAGATAAGAGACTTGGCAACCCTAGTGACTCTGGGATTTTCGTTCCTTTCTGATTGTATCATCCTGGACGGGAGACCAGGAGGTTCACATCAAGGACACTCCTGAGGGAGACTGCGAAAGCTCTTGCATTATTGCATTCAATATAGAACTTTTGAGGTTTACATCAACTGAGGAAGAGAACTTAAGAGACAAGGGAGTTGTACCGGGACCTTGTTTTGCTGTTATGGACAATTATTGCTCTTACTGGCGACGATGAATCTTTGTTTCCACATTGTTATTGTTCCTTATCATGATTATTCTGTTCGTATGTACTTCTCGGTCTTTTGACAATTTGTATCTTATCAGTTCTGTACGACACTGTCGTGACAATTGATTACTCTGTTATAACGGTCATGATGTGGTTACTGGCGTTATTTATGGCTGTGTACTTGCATATTTAGTGGGAGTCTTGGGCAGGCGGCGCTTTTTCGGAGTTTCATCTCTTCGATTCTAGAGTTACGCCGCCGGCAGGTAGGGCAGGGTGACGGCCCGGCTCAGCGCAGCCGTGGCCCACATGAAAAATGAAATAAACTGGCTGGGTGGGAAGTCGAGGGGGGGCTGGGTGGTAAATCGGGGGGGCCGGCCCCGAGATGCCCCACTGTAGCCACGGGCCTGCTGGCTGATCCAGCAAGGCGGCTTTTCTAAGTCTGGCCTTAGAACAGGCCGGGAAGCAATGAGGCTCATCTCCCCTGCTGGCAGGTGTTGAGCTCCGGCAGCTGTGGCTTCCCTGTGTGTGACGCGCTTTTCCTGGGGGCTCGGGGGGAACCCACCCGCGGCCGTGGCGCCTGGCTTCCCGGCAGGTGAGGCGACGCCGGGAGTCGGAGGAGGTCTGCAAAAGGGAGCTGAGCCAGGACCTCAGATAGGCAGGCGACGGGGTTAACAGCACCCCTTTTGTCTCTCTGCCTCGTGTGTAGGATACTGCTCTCCCTCTTCTCTCTGGCTGTCCTTGGCAGTTTCGCTCCCTTGCACGTTGTTCCTCCCCGGTCCTTCCAAAATGCTCCTCTTTTATTTCCCCTCTCCAGTCCCGGTACACAGCCCCTCATCCCCTCCTCCCAACTTGGCCCTGCCCTAATTTATAGTCACGGATGCTCCCTGGGCGTCTGGGATGTGGTTGTAGGTGAGCCGGCAACCCGGGGGGCTGTGCCGCCGCCGTTTGGTCTTAGTTTCCTTTTAGTAGGACCGGAGTCTCGGCTCCTGGGGTGGGTTCGGCGTGGCGCTCGCTGAGAGGGTCTTGCCCCGCCGGCGTTGCGATCTGCGCACGAGCCGCTGGGAGCTGACCTGTTGGGCCCCGCTTCTTTTGGGGGCTGCGGATCCATCCCTTCCCTGTTCCTCGGCTGTTGTTGGGGTGAGTTGTGGTGCAGGTGCGTCCCCAGGGGTGGGGGGGTCTCGTCCCGGGACAGGGGAAGCAGGACACTGTCAGGGCCAGAATCCTGTGAAGAATTATTGTTCTCATTCTCCAGCTCTGGGAGGCGTAGGGATTACAGTCCATCAGTTCCCAGGGCTATTTTTGGGCAGGAACGCACAGGAACGGAGTTCCGGCTGGCTTCAGAGTTGGCCACGCCCACTACAGCCAAAACCTCTGCGTGCCTAGCTACAGAAGGAAGACTTGGAGAGCGACCCCCAACGTGGGGGGCAGGGGGGGCTCTGGAAGGATCGGGGAGGCATTTAAATGCCTCCCTGTGCCTTCCCTGGCCTGTCCAAGGGCCAGCTTGCCCAGGACCTTGCACCCAGGCAAACCAAGGGAAGGCAGTTTAAACTGTCTTCCCTTCCCTTCAAGGGGTGGCTTGCCCGGGCTCCCCGCAGCCACAGGGCATCTGGGCAAGCCAAGGGAAGGCATGGCGTGTGGTCTAATATGCTAATGAGTTGAGATGTCAGGTGTGGCCTAATATGCTAATGAGTTTCTGCTGTTGGGTGTGGCCTATTATGCTAATGAGTTCCTGCTGGGCTTTTTCTACAAAAAAAGCCCTGAGAAAATGGATGCATTGGAGGGTGGACTCTGTGGCATGAGGCCCGACTGAAGCCCCTCCGCTCCCCAAACGCCACCTTCCTCAGGCTCCTCCCCCCAGATCTGCGCCCTCCAATGCATCCAACCTGATTCCTCTGTGTTATGTATTGGGACTGAAACATTCCAGGACTGTTCTGCCAGAGATGGGCTGAGGTTGAAGCCCAAGAACAATAGCCCATCAGGACTCTGGAAGTAACCAATCAAGAAGTGATGTTATGTAAACAGCCGATCGTTGGGAGTGGGGTGTGTTTGGGTATGGCAATTGCATGCTGTTTAAACAGGGCTGCAGCCCCGGAGTTTAGTCTTGTTCTTGCTGAAATCAGTAATAAAGCAGAGCTGATCACTAGACTTGGGGTCTGCTCCTCCATGGAACCTACGTTTTAACACTCTGAGAAGCCCAGAAGCAACTGTTCTGCAGGCCACATGTATCAGTTCCCCTGGAGAAAATGGATTCTTTGGAAGGTGGACTCTATGGCATTAGACCCCACCAAAGCCCCTCTGCTCCCCAAACCCCGCCTTCCTCAGCCTCCACACTCTCAAATCTCCAGGTATTTCTCAGCCAGAGCTGACAACCCTGGAAGACACTTCACAAAAACGATGGAGACAGTGTTCCCTCTAAGCTTAGTGTGAGCTAGCTCACAGTTCTTTAGCCTCCGGCTCACACACTTTTGTCTTAGCTCAGGAAGGATGGCTCCAGAGCAAACTAGTTTATGCAGCCGCCAAATCATTTGCTCACAACTTTAATGCCAGAAGCTCACAGAGCAGAATTTTTGCTCACAAGACTGCACGACTTAGAGGGAACATTGGATGGAGGTGTTCTTTCCTTTAATAACAGACTCCGTCCTCTCTCCTGGCCATCTTATTCCCGCTGCCTCTCTGTTGCACATTGACGTCGTTCCCTAAATTGGGCTTAACTTCATTACCATGAGAGATGCGATCGACTTATTCCATCGACCTTTTCTAACAATGACGGGCTATGAAATGAATTCCTGTTCATCAGCCGCGAGACGTGAGATCTTCTCCCGGCCTCCTTTACAGCTGCCGCGTTGGCAAATAGAGGAGCAAGAGAGGGAGGGTGCCTTCCGGATCAGAGCGTGGGGGCACACAGCTCCAATGAGTTGGAGAGCCATCTTCACGTAGCCAGTGGCACACCCGTAATGTACCAGCGAAATGTTTAATTCTCCCTCTGTTATGTCTAGACATGGGCAATCTTCCACTCTGGCTTAACTGCTGCGGGAGCTAGTAGCCAGCATAAGGAGACATGCTTGGACTTGTCTGGACCTGTTACTGAAATGAGGGCTGGCAGGGCTCTTTTTGTAGATAAAGCCCAGCAGGAACTCATTAGCATAATAGGCCACACCCAACAGCAGAAACTCATTAGCATATTAGGCAAAGCCCATGAGAGCACAGCTCATTGGCATATTAGGCCACACCCCCATGTTACCAGAAGTGTGCTCATCCAGCCACACCCACCTTTTGCTTCTTATTCTGTTGACCTTGTTTGTTGTCAAAATCCAGGGCCTTTTTTGTAGCAGGAACTCCTTTGCATGTTAGGCCACACACCCCTAATGTAGCCAATCCTAATGAGTTTCTGCTGTTGGGTGTGGCCTATTATGCTAATGAGTTCCTGCTGGGCGTGGCCAACTCGGGAGCCAGCCGGAACTCCGTTCCTGCCCAAAAATAGCCCTGAGGGCTGGTATAATTAGTGATTAGATTAGGGCAAGCCAGGTTCAATTCCCTACTGTGAACTCTAGGTGATTCTGAGCAAGTCGCTGTGTTTTCAACCTAGCCTACTTCTCAAGAATGTTGTGAATATAAAGGGGGGGGGGGAGAAATCAAACTATGTTTCTTGAGTTTCTTGAGATATAATTGTAGCAAGTTAATAAAAAGTATCTCCCAGGATTAAGTATCCTTGGAATGGTAAGGAAACCTACCCCAGCCCATGGATCCACTTTCAAACATCAGTTTGTAAGGCACTCTGAGACTCCAAGTGAAGGGCTGGGTATAAATCCAATCTCCTCCTCCTCCTCTTCCTCCTCTTCCTCCTCCTCCTCCACCACCACCAAACTTGCTGTCCTGCAGTTCCAGCAGGAAATTTCTGAAAAGACAGATCAGCTACAAATTATATAAATTATTCATGTGAGGTTTTTTTTTAAATAAAAAATACCCTACTGTTCCCTCTAAGCTGTGGAGTCCTGAGTGTGAAAATTCTACTTCGTGAGCTCCTGGCATTAAAGTTGTGAGCAAGCAATTTGTCTATGGCATAAATTAGCTTGCTCTGGAGCCATCCTTGCTGAGCTAAGACAAAAATGTGTGAGCCGGAGGCTAAAAAACGGTGAGTTGGCTCACACTGACTCAGCTTAGAGGGAACACTGCCTACTACCAAATTCAAATTCAAATACCTTTTATTGGCATAGAATATTAAAAGCATTTCCCAATACTGCCTACTACCATTCAGTGTTCATCTAGGTTGGGGGTCCCCAACGTGGGG
Organism: Gekko japonicus; assembly: GCF_001447785.1. Classification (NCBI taxonomy): domain Eukaryota; kingdom Metazoa; phylum Chordata; class Lepidosauria; order Squamata; family Gekkonidae; genus Gekko; species Gekko japonicus. The sequence continues at coordinate 153,706 of NW_015177017.1, read as the reverse complement.
CCCATGGGCCCATGACACCCGCCAACACCTTTCCTGGTGCCCCGCCAAGTGTGTTTAGAAAGTGGCCAGAGCCAGGTGAGGGTTTTGCCCTGCGAAGCTTCTGATGGGCCGTGGGAGGCTTGATTGGCTGTAAAGATTTTGGAAAACACTATCTGACAGCAGCTGCCACCACAGCACAAGGCTCTTTGCTGTGCGAGTGAAGGAAAAACTGCAGCAGCCACGTTGTGGCTGACTCTACCATTTGTGGCAGCCATTCCGTGACAGCCATCAGCTGCGCCCACCACACGCTGTCAGATTTCTGAAGCTGCCCACAGGCTCAAATAGCTTGGGGACTCCTGATTTAGGTAGTCTCTAGCAATGATCTCTTTGGATCAACAATGTTTTTGTGCATGCATCATTTCAGGGGGGGAAAGAAACCAGTTTGGCAGGCATTTGAATCGTTCAGTGCCAACCCCAACAGACCTGGTGGTCAACTCACATCTGATTGTCACAGCTGAACACCAGTAAGTTTGACTGTCAAACATGTCTGATGCAAAACTGTGGCATCCTGTTAAATACTGGGTTCCATGGACGAGCAGACCCCAAGTCTAGTGATCAGCTCAGCTTTATTAGTGATTCAACAGATGCAAGACTGAAACCTCAGGGCCAGAGCCCTGTTTAAATAGCATGCATAAACCACACCCAACCACACCCAACTCCCAACGATAGGCTATTTACATAACATTATTTCCTTATTGGTCACCTCCACAGTCCTGGTGGGCTATTGTTCTAGAGCTCCAAGCTCAGCCAGTTTCTGGTGCCCAGTCCTGGAATATTCCAGCCCTAATACATAACACATCCCTTATTTTAATACAACCTCAGGCATCGTTCCCACAACCTTTCATAAGGACTTGCTGCATTAGCGAACAGCACGGCGGTATTAAATCCACTTCTTTGCATCATTATTATAATACAGTGCCTAGCTGCTGCTCTTTAAATAATAAATACATAAAATGGTGGGAACTGCTCAGCCTTTGCTGTAGGAACTGCTGGGCTTTCCAGAAGATCCCCAACAAGATATTTTATTTATTTATTTTATTTTACCTTCAACTTCTACCCCGCTCGAACCCCTCCCATGGGTCTCTGAGCGGCTTACATAGTTTGTATTATCCCTATCTATGGGCACATATATATATCGTATTAGGGACGGGACTAACTAACGGCACCCGGTGGGATTCAGTTGATGTGTCTTCAGCTCGTCTCGGCTCGGCTTCTCGGCTTCGGGTCGGCATCTTCCCTCCGCTCTCTTCAGGCTCCTCGGGAGATCTTTTGGAGTTGGTGGGCCCATTCGTCGTGCTGATCGCATCGGCACGGCACTGGCTCCATCCTTCAGGCTCCGCCGCGCCTGTACTGAGCATCCTCACGCCTTCCGGGCTCCGCCTTCGCTGCCAGTTCACCGCTAGATGTCGCGTCTCCTTTTTTCTTCCGCTCACCGCCTCGACTGCCGCCGCCATTACACGCCACTCCGCTGCCGCCGCCGCCGCTCGCCGAACCGTCGCTGCTGAGGTTCCCACCTCACCTCCCAATGGAGGAGGGGTGCTCCCTGCCTTCTAAGGCAGGTACCCATTTATCTACTCGTAAGTTGTTATGACTTTCGAACTGCTGGGTGGGTGGGAGCTGGGACTAGGGCCAGGTGCTCACCCCGGCCGCGGTGGGTATCGAACAGCCTACAAGCTGTTCGTTAGATGTTAAGGCAGGTGCTTTTGCTCCCTGCACCACCGCTCCCATGCCTTAGCACACTGTAACCACAGCTAGCCCTCAGGCACCTGAGATGAAGGGAAGGGGCTTCCAAGCTGACGTACTTCTGGGAAGCGCACCTACATTTCATGTATTGCTGAAATGATTGGGCTTTTTTGTTAATGTAGCAGAGTTCGCCCAGTCATAGATGTGTGATATTGCACGCAATAAATAAGTCTCCCAAGAAGTATATTGCAAAAGTAAAACTTGCATTTATTCAAGGGGATCCAGTTCACATTCAGGTTGCTTTCGAAAGGAGAGAGAGAGAGAGAGGCCTAAATCGAAAGAGGACTTCCCCCATCACAGATGGCCGGCTTGTCCGCAATCGTGTATGGGAGTATGAGGGCAATGTGTCCACAGGATGTGTGACTCCGTGGAGAGCTATGTGAAGAACAGGGGAGAGCAACCGGCATGGAGAGAGGGGAGGGGTCAGAGGGCAGCTCTCAGGTTAAGACAGAGAGAGAGAGCGAGAGAGAGCGCCCATTCAAGGAGATAACACCTATACGCACTTAGGGTGACGTAGGCCCCGATCACACGGGCCAGATAACGCGGGGGGGGGCATGGCTGTTCGCCCCAGAGCAAAATAAAGCACGGTAGCCTGATCACATGGTCCCCCGAGTCTCTGTGCTTAGGCTGTTAGCTGGAGATCACACAGCGATGCTGCAGCATGGCAAAGAAGCGGCGCGACGCGATCACACAAGTGTTTCGCCTTTGTGCACATGCGCAGTTCAGCAGAGCAGCACTGCTTTCAGGTTTGTGTTTGTGTGCATGCACTTATGAAAAACATCTGGTTTGCGACGGGATGTGGACGGGTGGTGGATGTCATGGGATACTAGCGCCCCCGTGATCAGACGCCCGCCTGTGCCATGCATTTTCCAGATACTAGTGCGCTTTCCTTGGTACTTTTAAACTCTGCATCTTTGGCAGGATGCCACAGGTTGGCCACGGGTGCGCTACGCTTTCCAGATGTTGTGGTGTGATCGCGCCCCGAAAATCCGCCCGACCTTTGTGCCTTTTGCGCGGCAAATTCTCCATGTGACCGGGGCTGTAGTGCCTCCCAGTATCCAGGCATGCCGAGCTGCTCACTCCAATAGAAATATACAACTATCAGGGCTCTTTTTGTAGAAAAAGCCCAGCAGGAACTCATTAGCATAATAGGCCACACCCAACAGCAGGGACTCATTAGCATATTGGGCCACACCCCTGACAGCACAGCTCATTGGCACATTAGGCCGCATCCCCATGTTGCCAGAAGTGTGGTCATCCAGCCACACCCACCTTTTGCTTGTTATTCTGTTTACCTTGTTTGTTGTCAACACCCAGGGCCTTTTTTTGTAGCAGGAACTCCTTTGCATGTTAGGCCACACACCCCTAATGTAGCCAATCCTAATGAGTTCCTGCTGTTGGGTGTGGCCTATTATGCTAATGAGTTCCTGCTGGGCGTGGCCAACTTGGGAGCTAGCCGGAACTCCGTTCCTGTGCGTTCCTGCCCAAAAATAGCCCTTCCTATAGTTCAGTCCCCCTGATGCCAGCTGGTAATATGAATGGAAAGCATAACTCCTATGTGTGCCCTCGTCTGGGAAATGGTGATGTGGATTGATAGTGGATCTCACAGCATCTCTGAGCTCTGTGTATTTTTCTTATGTCTTCAGAATTCATTTTTATTTATGGTTGAAGGCCTGTTGGGGTCTCTGTGTGTGCGCCCACACGGCTTTGCCTTTCCCTGTCTTCATCTTGGCGGAGCTAGGTCTTTGTTTCCCGGCTTCCTTTGCTCCTGGATTCTACCTATCTGGTCTGTGTCCATAACCTGAACATGGCAGTAGATGATGCCCTGTCCACAGGCGATCAGGAGGCATTAGATGCTTCTGGATCTCCTCCTAGGGGAGAAGATGCCTCCTCATACCAATGAATACCCTATTAAACATGACCATGGAGAGAGGTGAACCTCAGTCATTTATTTAAGAATGCACACGAAGCTGCCTTATACTGAATCAGACCTTCAGTCCGTCAAGGTCAGTATTGCCTACTCAGACTGATAGCAGCTCTCCAGGGTTCTAGGTGAAGGTCTTTCACATCATCTCCCACCTAATCGTTTTTTAGCTGGCGATGTAGGGGATTGAACCTGGGACCTTCTGCGTGCCAAGCTGATGCTCTGCCACTCAGCCACAGATCCTCTCCAAAAGGTGAAAGAAATGTCCACCCCACCTTTCCCAATGGCTTACAAACCGCAATTTCAGAAGCATCGAATAACAATAAATTCCCCGATTGCCCTCCCCAACCTAATCAAATGCTTGCAACTTGCATCCTGTTAAAAGATCTGGTTAAGAAAGATAGTGTCATGGCACCTCCTAATGTTTTCGGAGGATCCGGTCCCCCACCTCCTTGGCAAACCCACTCTGTCACGTGGAACTAACCACTGAGAAAGCATGGGCCCTTATTGATGTTGGCTGGGCCGCCTTTATTGAAGCGACCCCAGACGCAGCATAGGCTGATTCTGCATCGGGCTTTTCCCTCTGTTGTTTTATGAAAGCCACGTTGGAACAGAGATTCCCCTCTGCAGTTGCATGCTGCTTTCACTTCCTTTGATCACTGGGTTTTATGGTAGCCTCCGCACGCCCTGCCGCTTTCACTTCCTTTGATCACTGGGTTTTATGGTAGCCTCCACACGCCCTGCCGCTTTCACTTCCTTTGATCATCGGGTTTTATGGTAGCCTCCACACGCCCTGCCGCTTTCACTTCCTTTGATCATCGGGTTTTATGGTTTCCCAGCTGAAAAAACGTGGAGCGAATGCTAGATGCAGAATCACCCATAGTTGAAGACTGTAGCTTGTGCATGGGGACATAGGGGATGAGATGGTCCTCTTGATATCCTGGTCCCAGGCTGTGTAGGGCTTTGAAGGTCATATGGTGGCCCTTGGGGAGGGAAAGTGCAGAGGAGGGCAAGCCCCGTTTTCCTCTCCCACCGTCCTCCACATCACCTTCTTTTGGTCTTCCTCCCTTCCTCTGCTCTGCTGTATCTGTCCCTCCATTGTTTTTCTCTCTCCCCTCGCTCATTCACCCTTCGCTCCCAGTCAGCCGCTTGTTTTTCTTTTGGATGCCACGTCATCCGTTCCCCATGGAGGCCGAGCCCATTGCCTGTATCTCTCCTTTCTTCCAGTCAGCTCTTTCTGCAGTTGCCCAAACGCATCTTCCGGCCCAAAGCGTCCTCTGGTCACTGGACCATCTTAGACCGCTGCTTGGGGTTCCAGGGTGAAGTTTCCTCACTGCAAAACAACCCCTCCCCAGTCCCTCATTATACCTGCAACTCTCGGCAGAAAACGGCTAGAGTGAAGCAAGCGAATGCAGATTAATTTAAGAACTTCCTTATCATAGCAACCCAATTCCTGGTGGGGGGAGGGATTCGCAGGAACGACGTGATGAGAAACGATGCAGGGGAATGAGAATATCAAGCCGTTATGGCAACTGGCACACGTCGGCAGTGATCGATATATCTGGCCTTAAACAGAGTGAGCCGAGCGAGGGAGAAGCACATTGTCTTTGCTAATTAAAATATTGTCCAAATAGTACTACAGTCATTAGTCATGCTTACTACTTCTAATTACTTTTCTCCCTTCTTTTCTCTCCCCCCCCTTTTCAATTACTCAGACTCGTTTTCAGATTTTTCAGAGACTGGCCACTGTTTGCGCTGTTTTGACTCTGGATGTAATAACACAGGAGCCAAATAATGGCAGAACCAGTTTTGTGGCCATGACCCTGTGGGGTATAAATGCAATATAGAGGCCCCGGTCACACGAAAGGTTTTGGGCCGGGAGAGGGATGGATCGGGGGCGCAGCAAACGGGCGCGATCCCACCGCAACATCTGGGAAACGTTGCGCGCCCGTCCCCAATCCGGTCCTTCCGGCCGAAAAACCACATCAACAAAAAACCACCTCCGGAGGTGGTCTTACCGGAACGGCCGCGGCAAGCGCGGCTGTGGGATCACCGGCGCATCGTTCTGTTGGCGCATCCCCGGCTGCTGCCCGAACTGCGCATGCTCAGACATGCACAGTTCGGCAGCCTCCCGTCGCTGTCTCTCCGGTCTCCCCAGCATCTGATCGTGCCGGGGAGCAATTGCGCGGCGGCTCACGGGATCTGTATGATCCCGCCGCCGCGTGTCTATTTTGGTGTGGCTTTTAAAAGCCGCACTTTTGCCCGACTTTTTTCCCTGTGTGGCAGGGACCAGAATTAAGTAAAAAAAAAAAAAAAAACTTCAATGTTGTTATGTATTGGGACTGAAACATTGCAAGACTGTGCTGCCAGAGACAGAGTGATCTTAGAGCCGAATAACAATAGACCAACAGGATTCTGGCAGGAATAAATCAAGATGTAAAGTTTTGTAAATAGCCTATTGTTGGGAGTGGGGTGTGATTGGGGTGTGGCCATTGCAAGCAATGTAACCGAGCTGAGGCTGCGGTCTACAGACTAGTTCTGGCTGAAATCACTGAATGAAGTAGAGCTGATCACTAGACCTGGAGACGGTTCACCCATGGAACCCCCACTATTTAACAGCTGTGTTGAGTGGGGAAAATAATAAATAGTCCGATCTATTAACTTGAGCTGCAATTTGTGATTCATGCAATATTTGCTGTTTCCCTTAAGAAAGGAGATCACACTGGACAGTTTGTGGCAGTAAGGGGGAACCATCCACAGACTTGGTGGAATTGGATGTTAAAAACACATGAACACACATGAAACTGCCTTACGCTGAGTCAAACCATTGGTCCATCTAGGCCAGTATTGTCTCCTTAGACGGGCAGCAGCTCTCCAAGTCTCAGGGGGAGGTCTTTCATGTCACCTAATGCCTGATCTTTTCAATTGGAGATGCTGGGGACTGAACCTGGGACCTTTTGGACAGGGCCGGCTCGAGGTGTTTCTGCGCCCTAGGCGAGGCTGCCTTGTGGCACAGATGCCAACCTCCCGGTGGGGCCTGGAGACCCGGAGACCTCTGGAGCCAGCCACCCTTTTGCTGCCGCCGCCACCGCCTCTTCCCCCCGCCACCCACAAAGGGGGGGAGGAGGAGGGGAGGCACAGCTTGGCGCCCCATCCAGGGCCCGGCACTCTAGGCAAATGCCGAGTTCGCCTACTGGGTTTGCCAGCCCTGCTTTTGGATGCCAAGCAGATACTCTGCTGCTGAGCCACAGCCCTTCCCCATAGTTCCCTTTACAGATCACTGTACCACCCTTGTTTTGTTCCTGAGGGTCAATAGACCCTCCGCATGGTCATCAGGATGAAGTAGGGATTTGCAGAGTGAGACGGGAATTGGCGGGAATGGCTGTCCCCTTTTCTGAAGACTTAAATTTCTGGAACCTGCATAACTGGGTGTGTGAGAATGTGGCTACAGTGTGTGTTTAATTACCCATTCAGGTCTAACTGGACATTATGCAGGGGGAAAGATCCACACCAAAGGCACATATACTCCAAATTCATGTCTTAAGCAGAGGCTTAGGAGTCTGTTTTGTAAGGGTAGCAGAGCATGCAGGTGCGGGGAGGTAAACTCTGTCCCCTTCTGCGCTTTTACCATGTTGTGTTTGGCTGAACTCACTATGCTATTGGAGTCAGGCAAAGAGAAAAATGCCCTGGCCTTGATAGCCCAGGCCAGCCCAATCTCGTCAACTCTCATCTCAGAAGCTAAGCGGGATCCGCCCTGGTCAGTATTTGGATGGCAGAGTCATGTTGCAGAGGCAGGCAATGGTAAACCACTTCTAAACATCTCTTGCTTTGAAAACCCCACAGGGTCACTACATCAACTGTGATTTGACAGCAAAGGGGGGGAAAGGAGAAAAATAAAATTAATATCATATGGCCATATGAAGATCATCTGGCAGCCTTAAGTACTAACTGTTTTAGTGAGCTAGACTTATTCTTTGGGGGGGGGGGCTGAGAGAGCTCTGAGAGCTGTGACTGATCCAAGGTCACCCAGCTGGCCTCATGTGGAGGACTGTGAAATTGAACCCGGTTCTTCGGACTAGAGTCTGCAGCTCTTAACCACGATACCACGCTGGCTTTCTAGGAGAAAAATAGTGAAATATAAAGGGCACAAACAAAACCAGGTGTTTGAAAGGGGCAGAGTTTCACTCCCCGCACCCAAATGCTCTGGCTTTTTTGTTAAAGAAAATACTCCTTCACCTTCTGCTTTAGAGACCAGAACTACCTCTAAACGACCAGCATTAGGAAGAGAATAACAAAATAAAACCAATCCAGTCAACAAATCCAGTTTCTTATTATTATTTTCTAGCAGTTTCCCCCCCTGTGAAGACAGTGCATCTGTTCAGATCAAAAAACATTTTTTTTAATTGTTGATTCTTTTTTAAATTATTCCAAATAGCAAGAAATTTAAAAATATATAAAAAATATAACAAGGGTGGCAAGTCTGCAGATAAACATCTATAAAAGGTTTCCAACTATCTAAAACTAGGTCCATGTGCCATTGTTGTCCGTATGCCGAATGTTCGAATGATGTTCGGTCCACATCAGGCCATGAATTATTATGTTACATGAAGCTGCCTTCGACCTTGGTTCACCAAGGTCAGTATTATCTACTCAGACTGGCAGTAGCTCTCCAAGGGCCTCAGGCAGAGGCAGGCCCATAGCTAGGATTTTTTTAAATTCAGGGGGCCTTTAAATAAGTTGGGGAGCACCCCATACAGACACCCCCAACACCCCCCCAAGGTAGCGCCACAAATAAAATTAAAAAATGGAATTGGGGGGGCTGGGCTGGATGGAAAGTTGGTGGGGCTTTTGGCAGTAAGTCGGGGGGCCGGGCCCCGATATGCCCCACTGTAGCTACGGGCCTGGGCAGAGGTCTTTCACATCACCTACATCCTGGTCCTTTTAAGCTGGAGATGCCAGGGACTGAATCTGGGACCTTCTGCATGCCAAGCAAATGCTGTACCACCAAGCCGTGGCCCCTCCCCAATATTCAGGTAGAGTCAAAGAACTTAATTTGCATGGGTAATGGGCTATCATCGAACCTAGCACGTATGTTGTACATATTAGATTCCATGTCAAAAATGAAATAAAAGGGGGAGGAAGATCTATGTTTTATTTCAATTAACAAGAAAACAGTTGGACCAAATGGTCCATCCAAAATTGACTACTTTCTTCTCAGCATATTCAGGGAATATGCTTCAATTAACAGGAAAACAATTGGACCAAATAACTTATCAAAAATTGACAACTTTCTTCTTTTTCTTCTTCATCTTCTTCTTCTTCTTGAACATATTCTGAACATATTCAGGAAATACATGATATTTTATGCATGGACTGACATATCAAGAAAACAATATTCAACAAGCATAATTGGTTACAAAAGACAGTGGTCATTTGAATAATAAGCCTCTGATTTGTCAGATATAAAGAAACATATATCTACGTCAAATCTACGTAAAACCTAAGTGTTTACTTAACCTAACCTAAATGATAATGGGCAAGGATTCTTCATATCCCAAACAAAAGTATTTTTTACTGATACGAGACTAAAATCTTCTCTGACCCAGACATTGCAAAGTTTTGCCCTTAAGAACTACAGAATCATGAACTTTGTACCTATTATGTTGTCTGCTAACAATATCAGACCTACAAGAGGAAAGCCTTCTATATAACAGGCCTTTCTAACATCCTAATAAAATGTTTTTTAAGAATAAATCTATAAAAACCAGAGAAATATGAATAATCAAAAAAGGGGAAAATCTTTATAGTCCCATCTCTACTACACGTATTTTCTTCCAGTTGATCAGTTCTAACCTGTAAGCTTCTATACAGGCGCACAACTCATTGTTTTCTAGTCTCCACGCCTACTGCTGCATGCCGATGTTCATCTCGGGAGGCTCTGTAGTCCTGGTATATCTGCTAAATTAATTAATTTACATTAATACACTGTGAAATTAGGCATGTGTGGCTGCATAGTTTGCTCTTTTCCCCTGTAGCTCTTTAAATGTCTTAATGGTTTGTACAGCATTTATTTTCAAAGCAGTTAATTTAATAAAAGTCAATATCTCCAAGCGCTTGGAAGTCCTTGGAGCTTTTCATTACCAGAGATGATAGATTCATTGACAGATTCCCATTGTCACCAAGAAATGCCAAAAGAACGTCCCTTCCGCAGTGCGCTGTTAAGGAACAGACGACGGGCGATAGATGTGTAAAATTATATTAATCCATTAAATGTATGCACATTTCTTTAATTTACCACGCTTAGCACTGTGACTGTGCTCTTTAACAGAATCTTCCGACGGCAGCCTTGCAGTTGCTGTGACAATTTATTGTTTGTTTTTATGCGACGGAATTAATATAGCGAGTTATGTTCTGTAATATGTTGCTGTTTTAAAGTTGTAAGTGCATTGCAGCTTGAAAGGAAATTCAACATGAAATGAAAATAAATCGGAATGGGTGAGAGCCCCCCCCCCCCGACCATTTTCACTCCAATTTAAATAATCCGTCCGCCAGAGAATCCTGGGAATTGTAGTTTGGTCTGAGATTTGAGGGTGCTTTGTGAGAAGTCTCATTAAATATGGCTGCTCAGCGCTCACTAACTTAGATCTGCCACTAGACTTCTGATGGTTCCATCAGTTCGCCACGTGCATCTGACTTCAGTGCATCTTTCCTTCACTGTGTTGGGCCCCTGTATTGTGGAACAGCCTCCCAGAAGATTTCTGGGCCTGCAATCCCATGGACACTTCCCTGAGTTAAAATGACTAAATTGAGGCTATTGTATTTTAGTCACAATACGAGAAGAGAAGGGTCACTGGAAAAGACAAAAATGCTAGGAAAAGTTGAAGGCAGTAGGAAAAGCAGGGGCCATTTCCTGCAGGAGTGCACAGGAGCGGAGCTCCGGCAGTAAAGAGCCCAGGGGGTGGGCACATGCAACAAGCCCCACCCCCTATTGTCAGCAGCCCTCAGTCAGAGCAAGAAGCAGCCAGGTAAGCTGCAGAGCCCCCCCCTGGCCCCCCCGGCGCAAAACAGTCCAGTGGCACCTTTAAGACCAAGTTTTATTCAGGTACAAGGTCTCCCTCCTCTGTGAGGACAGATCTGCACGTTCAACCCCCCCCCCCTAGCTAGCAACCCAAAACAGACCAGTGGAGCCTGAGCTGTGGGTATTGCCTTCTGACACACTTCCGGTGATGTCAGGGGGTGTGATATATGCAAATAAGTTATGCTAATTAGTCATGCTAATGAGCTCCTGCACCTCTTTTTCTATGAAATGACCCCTGGGAAGAGTCAACATGAGATGGATTGACTCAATCAAAGGAGCCAGGGCCCTCAGTTTGCAAGTCCTGAGCAAGGGTGTTAATGATAGAACATTCTGGAGGTCATTAATTCACACCTTGATCTACTTTAAGCTGGTTTGGATCTTTGGGCCTCTGTGGCACTGCTAAAAGGAGTTCCACAGTGGGAACTTACTCTACAAAGTGGGTACAGACAGTGGATCAGATCCACTGTGATATCAGCTGATTGGACGTTAAAGAAGAGTTTTTCGAGTCTTGTAGCACACACTGAGGGCTGTGAATGTTATGGTTTGAGAACAGCTTTTAATTTAAACAAGCAGTTGTATCATTATCTCCTGGGCTACAGATGCAGATTGGTTGCTTGACCTTTAGAGCTTTGCTCGAGAAATGGTCAAATGGCCCTTCTCTGCCTGTATATGTGATTTTGTTAAATGTGTTTTCTAAGCAGAACTGATATGCTGGGTTCATGGCTTCTTGTCAGAGACTGTGAAGGAACAGACTCACAAGCCCTCTTTGTTTCTTTGGGTTGGTCCCTGGGAGATTGGAAAACTTTGCAGCCGTTTCAAGTCTTTGCTTGGCAACGTGGCCCCTTTCCATCAGTCCCCGGGGTTACCAAAAACAAACTGGGTTAATGACTGCTGCCAACAACAACTCTGAGAGTATCTCCTGCTAAATGGTGTTGCATATCTAGCACCCCCCCCCGCATTGCTGTTTAATGGCTCCACCTAGTTGTCATGCCTCCTCCTTTGCTCCTACAAGCTAACACAGGGTGATCTATCACAGTTTAACAGTTTTGAGCTATTGCATTCCAGGGAGCAGTGGGTTTATTCGCTGCTCCTCTCCATTACTTCACTTCAGGTAGGAGGACCAAAGAAGTGTGGTGTATTTCCAGTAGGGATGCTAGCTTCCAGGTGGGACCTGGATTTTACCCAGAGTTACAGCTTATCTCCAGACTACAGAGATCAGTTCCCTTGGAGAAAACTGATAATTTGGAAGGTGGACTCTGGCATTGTACCCCACTGAGGTCCCTATCCTCCCCAGGCTCCATCTCCGAATCTCTGTGAGCTTCCCAACCTGCATCTGGCAACCCTACTCCCCAATCCTTCACCAGTGGCCGGGGGGGACCTGGCAACACTAATTTCCAGAGAACAGACATAGAACATTCAAAGTATAAGAAAGTTTAATAAATAAATAAAAATACTACACGGATTCTGTTCAAGCATTTGGCCTGAGAGAGGATACAAAGAAAAAGTGATAAGATGTGATCCCCTTCCCTGTGCTCGATACTTTCCCTAAACAATGTTTGGATAGGACAGGTTAGTATTACTTTAAATAGTAGTTAAAGTTCAGCATTACCTTAGGTCTCACTGTTGGGACTTATCCTTATTGTCCTTTGCCATGTGGGCAAGATGGTGTCCCTAGGTAAAAGTTAAGTCATGCCTCTCCAATGAGCTGCTCCAGATACAGGAGCAAGAAAGTTTCTTCTCTGTGCCCAGAGAATCAAGTCTACTCCCCCCAAGTTCATTTGAACCTTCTTGCTTCAAGAGGAAGCATTCATTATCTAGCCATTTGGCTCTTACCTGTCTCTGTCTCTTTAGCTGTGACATTCTAGCAGGGTGTAAGATGGTAAGCCATTGTCTTACTTTGGGCAGAGCTATTAACATATGTAAGCACCCAAATACCCTGAGCTTGAAGCTTGATAGCTGATACCTTGGCCCACTCCTTCTTGCCAGCTCTGAGTTTGCAGCTGGGTTTCAACACACAGAGATTCAGAGGGTAGCTAGGTATAAGCTTTTGAGGTTCAAAGCTGCTATGTGATGGAGGGAGCTTTGACTCTTGAAAGCTTATTTCATGAAAATCTTGTGGGTCTCTAAGGGGCTACTAGACCCAAATCTAAGACAAAGAGTGCAGTCAGAATGACTGAAATCTTGGGCTGATATTCTTGGGTGGACGGCATTTCTTCTCAGAGGCTTTACAACTTAGATCAGGCCATTACAAATTGTCACTCGCCAACACAAGTAATAGAATCTACTGCAGGAATTTGCAGATTATGGAAGTGCGCTATGTGGTTGGCATGCTCAGTTTTCTTTGGCTCTTATTGAATTATAAGGAAGATAAAACAGAGTGCATTCGGGGACATTTAAGCGAGTGCAAAGTCTGTCCCTACTGGGATCACCATGGTGGGCTTAACCCTGCCTGAGTGGTGTTCCTTGAGAGCACACCTTCACGCATAAATAAAGAATGTCCAAAAAACTGACGGGATGTGTGGAAGCTCTTGTTTCAGCACATATAGACTCAAGATCTATTTTTATTAACAGGCCCTGGGACTTTAAGTATTAACATTTGCCAACGTGCTAGCGTTTTATGACCATTTTGATGTATAGGCAACAATGAATATTGTCGAAAGATGCAATTTTCTACTTTCGATTTTGCCACTTTATAATTATGGCTGCTGAAGAAAAGGCTGGTGCAGATATAGCTCAGCCGTTCCATTCATCAATATGCAACGAATATCATTGATTGAACTTGAGAGCATTATAATTATCACTTGATGAAATGAATTTGTTTAAACTGTTGGTAGGTCACACATTACGGGGACCTACACTAGTTGAATATTTTACAATACATGGGCGAAAACAGTAATGGGAGAGAACTCAGAGTCTGACAAATAAGAAGCAGTGTGGAGAGACAGCAGGATATAGTGGTTGGAGTATCAGGCTAGGATCTGGGATGTCTGGGTTAGAATCTCCACTCTGCCACGGAAGCTCGCTGAATACCCTTGGGCCAGTCATACTCTCTCCACCTAACCTATCTTACAAGGTTGTTGTTGCCTGGCTAGCCCAATCCTGTCAGATCTTGGAAGTTAAGCAGGGTCAACTTTGCCTAATATTTAGATGGGCAACCTCCAAGGAATACCAGGGCCGTGATGGAGAGTCAGGCAATGGCAAACCACCTCTGAAATGTCTCTTGCCTTAAAAACAAGTCTAGCTCATCACCTAGTGGTGCATAATGTTAAAGAGCTAGAACGTCTGGCTGCCAGACAAACTTAGGATCTCCTGGCTATTCTACACACAATGCTATACTATAGTTATTGTTGTTGTTGTGAAGATAACAACAACAACAACAACAACAATAATAATAATAATAATAATCTTTCAATTTATTGATCACTCAATCCTTGCAGAGCTGCTGGCTCTGAGCGATTTACAGTTACTCATTTCACAAGAGACTAACAATGCTTTATAGGGGTAAGGGAAGACAACACATATAATCTTTACATAGCACACGTTTTGCAGCCGACGGGGATTTGTTCAGTTGCAACTCAGACGTGATCTGGACGGCATTTTTCCCACTCGGCTTGGCTTGGCTGGATGACGTCAGTTCTTCCTCTCCAGGACTCTTCGGGTCACAGCGCCATACTCCCACCGCCTGGCCGGAATGGCCCATTACAGGCTTCTTGATGCCGAAGAGATCTTCTAGGCTTTTCGATCTTGCGAGCCGAACCTTCCGTTCCCCGTCTAACCCCCCCCCCAGGGGGGGGGGGGGGTTGGTGTGCCCACCCTCTCTAAGGAGTGGTACCCATTTTATCTACTTGCCGAAGCTTTCGAACCGCTGGGTGGATAGCAAGCTGGGGACAAGGCTGGTAGCTCACACCAGCGCAGGGCTAGAACTGACAGCAGTTCTGTTCAGCTCAGATGTTACTTGTAACCAGAGGATAAATCCCCTGTGCCACTGCTCCTGCGGTGCTATGGAGGAGGGGAGAATGTTGTAAGAACCTTGGACTCTCTTTTTGGGGAGAAAAGTGAGGTATAAATATATAAATAAATAGAGCAGGAGCAAGCTGGTAAGTCTAGCAAGAATGAGCAGGAACGTAAAAGAGCATCCATGCTGAATCTGGGTAATGGTCTGTTTAGTCCAGCATCTTGTTTTATTGGATGGTCAACCCGATGCTCTGGAGGCTCACAAGAAGGGAAAAAGAGGTCCAAGCGTTCCCAGTTGCTCCACTGACTGGTCATGAAGAAGAAGAAGAGTAGGTTTTTATACCCCACTTTTCTCTATCTTAAGAAGTTACAAAGCAGCTTACAATCACACTCCCTTCCTCTCTCCACAACGGGCACCTTGTGAGATAGGTGGGGCTGAGAGAGTTCGGAGAGAACTGTAACTGGCCCAAGGTTACCCAGCAGGCTTCACGTGGAGGAGTGGGGAATCAAACCCAGTTCTCCAGATTAGAGTGCGTCGCTCTTAACCACTACACCATCCTGGTCATGGGCCATGGCTAATAGCCACTAATAGGCCTATCCTCCATGTCTGTAGGAATGGACTTCGCTACTGGACTCCATAGCCCACCTTCTTTCAAGCTTGCTGGTATGGACAATTGTTGTATGGTATAATGCAACTCTAATAGTCCAATCCAAAGCAGCATCAATGGGCACAGAAAGGTGCCACTCCACCTAGAACAGCAGCATTCTTCAGTTACAGCTCGCGCTGTTTTGCTCGGTGCTCTTTGCTTTATTCGAAACGTCTCCCCTCCTCATTTCCAGACATCTGCTTCAAACGGGCCAGACAAATGGGTAACAACCACAGACCAGGAGAAGGGGAACCAGTCTTCTGAGAACCATTCCACAGAGAAAACTGCAAAGGTAAGAATGTTGGCGCTATTCTTTGTTTTTGGACCGTGAAAAGCGGGTTGGGAAGGAACCGTTCCTGAATTTCTGCATCTTTCTCTGGAACTGCGTTTGCGTTCTTTTGAGTTTAATTGGGGAGGATTCAGATGGGCACTGGGGACCTGACAGATGGTTCTGGAAGGGAAATCCTATAGAGAAAAGCCCAAAGATAGGTTTGGCCTAGAAAAATCAAGACGACCGGTGGACAGATACTGTAGGTGAAGATACAAAGCTGCCTTGATTCAGACCGCTGGAATTCCTAGATCACTTCTGTCTGGAAGTAGGTGTCTACCATCTCAGCAGAGGAAGTTCTTTCCCCATCATTTGCTTCTTAAGACCCTTTAACTGGAAATCAAAGCAATACAATACTTTAAGTATAAGTATTTCTTTTCAGAACAGGAACATTTCTAGTCAAAAATCAGTGGCAAGATGGTGCTCCCCTCCCCCAATGGCTGTGCTCTGAATTCCGCCTGTCTGGCCCACCCAAGTCTGTGAATTTCCCCTGGTGAATATTTTTTTTAAAGATTGATATCCGGCCACCCCCACCCCCCTTTAGCAATTATGCCTCTGAGATTAAAGGTGGTAAAGTATAGCTTTAGAAAATCATTCTTTAAATAAGGGGCTCACTAGAAGGAAATAAAAGCTTGTGAAATTTTAAAATGACCTTTATTTCTTTATTTATTTGTTGGATTTATATCCCACCCTCCCCTGCAAGCGGTACTGAAGGCACATTGGCTCTGATAAGGTGTTTCACACCTAGACTTTTTGGACCCAAAATTGGAAGGCATGCAATTGCAATATCATTCAACTCGTAGGCATCTTCATTGACACAAGGCTAGATCCTTGGAGGCCTCACGTGAAATATTTTTCTTGTGTCTTTTGATTTCTTTTTTGAACACTCCTGTTTTTGGTCCTGTATCTATCTGTGTCTTGTCTTTCGACTGTAATAAGAGCCTATTTGTACCTTCTATTGTTTGACCTCTGAAGAAGACCCAATTCGGTTGAAATGCATTAGGTCACTATTGTTTTCTCTTGGACATATGTTACTTTTTACTCTATTATGAGGCTGTGTTGGGCCCTGATATGCTTTTAAATGTCTTTGTAATAAATACATATTTTTATGTACAACTAATTCATATTTCATTTTTAGATTTTGTTCCTGCTTTTGCTTTCTAACTTACTGTAATGATTCCTTGTTTCAGTGTGTATTGTGTAGTGGGTTAACTTCATGGAAGGCCCGCTGTGGCTCGCATGATACCCTGCATGCCTTGCTAGTATACAACAAAGACAAACACTAACGGCCGGCTGGTCAACTATGTACATACCTGGGGACACACCCCCAGGTCCTGTTGGTGGGTTTAAATCTCCCACCACGGTGTTGGATCCCCAAGCATCGAGAATAAATCCACGTTTTCAAGAAAAGCAAAATTTATTTCAAAGCGTTGAAGACATACTCAAACACGTTCTTTGTTAGAACTGGGGATACACAGGTAGGGCAAGCATAATAAAGGAAATTCAAACAGATACATGTCCAATGAATAACATTCCCGCTGGCGGGCTAATGAAACGGTTGCGCGCCCAGTCCATGGGAACCAGGCAGAATAGCAGACCAAACACAGGTGCAGTTCTCATGAGATAAGCAATAGGCAAGCATTACAGCATCTTCTCCCCCACACATCCACCAGTAGTTATCTTATGCATTCCAGCACAGAAGCAGGATAGTAGAAACAAGCCGGGTGCAACAGGGTAAGGATATGTACACAGAGGTCACAGAAAACAGAATGGCAGCTTGCTGACATACTGCCCCCCTTAAAATACATCTAAAACACACCTCCCGGGTCGGGCGGGAGATCTCCCGGGCTGGGCGGGAGACCTCCCGGTTTGTCCGGGAACCTCTTGTGGAAACTACGGATCAGGTAAGGGGCCCGAATATCCCCTTCTTCCACCCATTCGCGGTGCTGGGGACCGAAATCAACCCATTCGATAAGGTACCAGAGTTTACCACGTTTCAATTTACAATCAAGGATATCAGCGATCTCAAAATGTTCATCCCCTTCCAAAATGACAGGTGGAGGAGGAGTAACTGCTGGTCTCCAGGGAGACGGGCCAGGATCCTTCTTCAACAGGCTCATGTGAAAAACAGAATGCAGAGCACGTAAATTCTTAGGCAAAACAACATCAACCGCCACTTCATTTATGACTTTACGCACTTTGAATGGACCAATGAACTTCCACCCCAATTTCCTGCTAGGCCGCAGCATCTTAATGTTCTTGGTCGAGACATACACAAGATCCCCAGGTTTCAGATCAAACCCCACCACCCTACCCTTGTCTGCCTGGGTCTTGTAAGCAGCCTTGGCTGCGTCAAGCGTTTGGCATAGCAGAGGCCATGCATTTTGCAAGGACATACACCATTTATCAGCGCCCCCCACAGGACGTTCCCCCATCCCTTCGAGGAAGGGGAGGGGGGGCTGTCGTAACCAGAAACAGCTTTATAAGGAGACATGCCCGTGGAGCTATGGACAGTGTTGTTATAACAATATTCAGCAAGAGGCAACAATTCACACCAATCATTTTGTTGATAATTAGTAAAACAACGAAGATATTGCTCCAGGGTCTGATTCACTCGTTCTGTTTGTCCGTCAGTCTCAGGATGATACGCGCTGCTGAGCCCTTGTTCCACCCCTAAAATGGAAAGAAGTTCCCTCCAAAACTTAGAAACAAATTGGGTCCCCCTGTCAGAAATTAATTTAGCAGGTAATTGATGAATTTTCACCACGTGAGACATAAACGATTTCGCCAACCTCTGAGCTGTAGGCAAGGAAGGAAAAGGCACAAAATGAGCTTGCTTAGAAAATAAATCAACAACCACCCAAATAACAGTGTTCCCTTTGCTCACAGGGAGATCAGTAATAAAGTCCATGGACACCACTTCCCACGGTCTCGATGGGGTAGGGAGTGGCTGCAGAAGACCAGGAGGCTTGCCCACTCTGGGTTTAGTCAAGGCACAGGTTTGGCAGGACCGAACAAAAGTCAAGAGGTCTTTGCGCATCTGTGGCCACCAGAACTGTCTGCGGATGAGTTGCAGAGATTTAACAAAACTCCAATGCCCTGCCAGTTTCGAACCGTGAGCAGACTCCATCACCTCCCTCCTCATTGAAATAGGCACATACAGTTTGTCTCCAGAATAAATCAGACCTTCAGGGCTACGGACACAATCTGGCAACGTTTTCAGGGAGGCATCATCATCAGCAGTAAAAGCAGACATATATTTCTGGACCCAGCCCCCCCCCCCCACAGGGAAAAGGGAAGGCGAAGTTTCATCAGAGCGCGGAATCGAGCGCGCTTGCGCACGGGTGACCACAGCCCCCCCCAGGTGGGAGGGGGAAAAAACAGAGTCCATGATGATTTCACGCTGACTGTCATGTTGTGGGAGGCGTGAGAGCGCGTCAGCCAGGGAATTAGCCGTCCCAGGGAAATGACGAAGAGTGAATCGAAACTTAGCAAAGAAGTCCGCCCAACGAAGTTGTTTAGCGTTGAGAGAACGGGGGGATTTCAGCATCTCCAAATTCTTATGGTCAGTCCAGACTTCAAATGGCAGTTGCGCCCCCTCCAACCACTGCCTCCAAGTGGAGAGAGCCAGCCGGATCGCTGACGCCTCCTTCTCCCAAATCCCCCAGTTTCGTTCAGCGTCAGAAAACTTTTTAGACACAAATGCGAGGGGGTGTAAACGACCATCTTCCCCTTCTTGCAAAATAGCGGCCCCCATTGCCACATCCGAGGCATCAGTTTGGACAATGAATTTTTTAGTTTCATCAGGGCGCGCCAGCACTGGCTCAGAGGTGAACATCAGTTTAAGTTTCTCAAAAGCCTCTGCGCAAGCAGGGGACCATTTAAGCGGGGCGCCTGGTTTCGTAGCATCAAAACCCTTCCCCTTGGTCTTTAGCAAATCAGTCAGGGGAAGGGCAATTTGAGCGAAATTCTGGATGAAATTTCTATAAAAATTGGCGAATCCGAGGAACATTTGCAATTGTTTGCGGGTCCTGGGGGGCTCCCAGTCAAGTACAGCCTGAATTTTAGCAGGGTCCATTTCAACCTTCCCCCCAGAGATGCGATACCCCAAAAAGTCAATGCATGTCTTGTGGAATTCACATTTTGACAGCTTTGCAAACAAGTGGTGTTCATAAAGTCGCTTAAGGACCTGGCGCACCAATTTAATATGCGACGGGAGGTCCTGAGAGTACAGCAACACATCATCAAGGTAAAGGACCACTCCTTTGAACAAGAACTCATGTAGGACCTCATTGATTAGGTTCATGAAGACCCCCGGAGCCCCTTGAAGCCCGAAGGGCATAACGAGGTACTCAAACTGCCCCAAAGGGGTATTAAATGCAGTCTTACTTTCATCCCCCTCCCGAATGCGCACACGGAAATATGCATCTCGGAGGTCAAGTTTCGAGAAGATTTTGCCCTTGGTGGCCTCAGCTACCAAGTCCTTGATTAGCGGGAGGGGGTAAGCATTGGACAAAGAAACAGCGTTCAGACCCCTATAATCAGTGCACAATCTAAGCCCCCCGTCTTTCTTCTTTCGGAAAAGTACAGGCGCGGCGAAAGGGGAGGAAGCCGGGCGAATGAAACCTCGGGCTAGGTTTTTATCAATAAAGTTCCGCAGTTCAACTTTCTCAGCCGGCCCCATCGCATAGATTTTACCTTTAGGTAATTTACAGTCAGGCAAAAGTTCAATAGCACAGTCAGTCGAGCGATGGGGGGGCAATTCGTTAGCTTCATCTTCGCCAAACACTTTCGCCAAGTCTCTATACTCTCGAGGCAAAGAAGCTAACTCTTCCGGTTGCAAAGTGCCGCAGGGGAACTGTGCGGTCGGCTGGTCCCCCCACGAGTCCACCCAGCAGTGATCTACACACTTAGCCGACACAAATTTGACAACCCCTTCTTCCCACAAGATGTAAGGGTCATGGGTAAACAACCAGGGACTCCCCAGTACTAAGTCGAACTGCGATTTAGGGGTGACAATGAAGGATCTGGATTCCCAATGATCGCCAGCCCCCAACCGCAAAGCCATAGTCTCGTGTGTACAAGGTTCCATGGGTGCCCCATCCATTTGGGTAAAAATGATGGGAGACTTCAAGGGGACTATCCCCGCTTCCAGTGCCAATAACACTCTAGGGCTGATGAGATCCCTCCCACACCCAGAATCAATCAACGCTCTCACCCTAACGTGGGTCCCCAGGAGCGGATTCATTAACGAGACAGTCACGAAAAACAGGGAAGGGGTTTCTCTCACCACCTTGGGCGCAGCATTAGAATGGCCTTGTCGTTTTGCGCCTCTCACAACAGGCCGTTGTCGTTTTCCGCCGTTTCAGGCACCACCTCTTCTTCTGACTCGGCAGCAGACGGATCGTTCCCCTCCGAGCCTTGGGCCGCCTGCAAAGCTTTGGAGAAACGCGGTTTAGCCATCCCCTTCTGCCTCGTCAGTGGCGTCTTAGGGCTCGGAGTAGGCGGCTTGTCTTTTACCTGACGGCTGCCACAATCCACAGCGAAATGCCCCTTCTCCCCGCACTTGAGACAGAGCCCCATCTTCATACGTAGTTCTCGTGCCGATTCCGACAGGCGTTGAGTCTTGGGTCTAGGCTTCGGAGTAGGCGGCTTGTCTTTAGCTTGACGGCTGCCACAATCCACGGCGAAATGCCCCTTCTCCCCGCACTTTAGTCATAGCCCCATCTTCATGCGTAGTTCTCGAGCCGATTCCGACAGGCGTTGTGTCTTGGGTCTGGAGGCGCTGGCAGTGACGGGTCTGTTGGTCGTAGCAGCCAGGTCGAGCTTGATGGTGTTTAGCCGATCCTCTGCATTTTCAGCTTCCTGGGTCCAAGCCATCAGGGAGATAGGATTAACAGTCTTCAAAACCGTTTCTCGGATGTCCGCGTTGAGTCCCAATCGATACATTTCAGCCAAAATGTGATCGGGGTAGTCTCGGAGCTTTGCTGCCTGCTTGTGGAATTCCAGTGTGTATTCGCGAACCGACTTCTTGTTCTGACGATAGGTGCGGAGAAATGCTTTGGCCCTTTGGCTCGCGTTGACATCCTCAAACCGAGCCCGCAGCGCCCACATGAATGCTCGCAAATTCAAAAGTTCCGGACCGCGGTCATTGTGCAGTCCCACATACCATGTGGCGGCGTCTCCTTTCAGTCTCGCCGAGATGACATCAATGAGAGCAGCTTCATTTCGGAAGAGGTGTCGGCTCTCTTCTACGAATTTGTGCACCCTCACCGTGAAGAAGGCGAGTTCCTCTGGGTTGCCGTCAAAGGTAGCCTCCAGTAAATCCTTGGGTCTGGGCCGTGGAGTCCTTACCAACGGTCCCAGCTGCCCCGGAACTCCCCCGAGAGGAAGACCCGGAGCAACCGGTGGTCCCGCTGGCACTGGCCTCATCGGTGGCGGCAGACCCGGCGGCAGACCCGGCATCGGCTGTTGCGCAGGTCCTACTTGCTGCGGAGGTCCGGCCGGTGGCTGGGCAGGCACCTGCGGCGCGGGAACTCCCGGTGCTGGGGCGACTTGCTGTTGCGCGGCGTGTGCATCAAGAAAATTAGCCATTCTAATGTCCATCATCCCCGGCAGAGCTTCCATTACATCCTGGAATGCCCTCAACAGGTCCCTCACCGAGTATTCCAGTTCCTCCAGTCGTTCCCCGGTGGTTTCCTCAGGGATCGGTTCTCGACGTTGATAGTCCGGGGTTGGGTCATAGTCTTCTTCCGTTTGGAAGCCCCCGGCTCCCTCCGAATCCTCTACGTGGCCTCGGGGCCCCGATGGCTCGAACATCCACTCCTCGAGGTCTTGCTCAGCACACCCCTTCTCCGAGGTAGCCCCCGGCTCTGGGAACAATCCCTTGTCAAACAGACTTTCACGTAATCCGCTCCCTCGACGGGAGTACACCTCACGGGTGCCTTGAGTGTTGTACATAGTCCAGTCATCCTGCTGTTGAGTCTTCCGCGGACCCCAGTGCGAAGGGGTCGGAGGCGGCCAAGACAGATGTGCAGGCCGGCGGGGAATCGTTCCCCCCACGGCACCCTCCAGCGAGGCTGCCGTCACCAAAGGAGCGGAGGTGTGTGGGACCGATCCTGAATCCCCCTCCGTTTTCGGTAGGTCTCCCTCAGCTCCGCTCATGATCTTGCCAGATTCGGAACGATAGGAGAAAGGGAGTTCTAACAATATGTTGGATCCCCAAGCATCGAGAATAAATCCACGTTTTCAAGAAAAGCAAAATTTATTTCAAAGCGTTGAAGACATACTCAAACACGTTCTTTGTTAGAACTGGGGATACACAGGTAGGGCAAGCATAATAAAGGAAATTCAAACAGATACATGTCCAATGAATAACATTCCCGCTGGCGGGCTAATGAAACGGTTGCGCGCCCAGTCCATGGGAACCAGGCAGAATAGCAGACCAAACACAGGTGCAGTTCTCATGAGATAAGCAATAGGCAAGCATTACAGCATCTTCTCCCCCACACAACCACCAGTAGTTATCTTATGCATTCCAGCACAGAAGCAGGATGGTAGAAACAAGCCGGGTGCAACAGGGTAAGGATATGTACACAGAGGTCACAGAAAACAGAATGGCAGCTTGCTGACACACGGTCCCATTGGTCCTCCAGTGGAGGGACCAGGAGCCTAGGCCCCATTGTTCTTCCAGAGTCAAGCTCTGAGGTATTCGCTGGCCCCTGGTGGCGGTCAGCGGACACAACAGTGTGTGTCTTTAAATGTTTGGTTGGAGTGCAGTGCTAGAAGAGTAGAGTGATTGAGGGAGACAAGTGTGATGTGATTGGTGGAGGATGGAGAGTGTGGGAGGAGTTGTCTGGAGTGAATCTCTGTGTGTCTTGAAGTCAGTTTTGAGTGAATCTGAGTTATAGAGAAGTCAGTTAGAGAAATCAGTTGGAGTTATTCAGTTAGTGAGTCAGTGAGTCAGCTGACAGAGTCTGTATGGAAACTTAAAGAGTTCAGAGTTCAGTATATACGGCTTTAAGAGTTTAAATGTGAAGGAGCTATGAGAAGGGTCTGTGAGACGCTAAAGTAAAGAAACAGAACAAATAGTACAAAGAGCTAAGCCAGTGTGGCTGCCTATGTGAGAGACTCCTGTCAGAGTGGGATCTTAATGTCAAATGACTGAGTGTGATACCTTGCCAGTTCTTTCACAGTGCATACATTTTTGATGCTAGCAATTCACCAAAACACCAAGAGCAAAGGGGTACCTGGGCCTGGCAAGAAGGTTCTAGAAGGTTCTGCTGGTCATGAGGAAAGCTTGGATTGTCCATTTGTGCAATTGACATCCAGTGGCACCTTAGAGACTAACAGAATTTTAGTTCAGCAAACACTTTCAAGAGTTAGAGCTTGCTTCACTGGTCACAGGTAGCATATGTACATTAGAGTGTACCATCCTAATCCTTATCATTCATTGAGCTGAAGCGTCACCAGGAAATCTGGCAGCCTTATGTAGTGAGGAAAGAACGTTGGATGTGGCCCTGGCTGTTAGCCAGTATTTATTCCTGTTTTAGAAATGAATCTTGAGGACTAGACACTTGAGAAACTTCTCACCATCCTTTCTGAGGAAGGCAGGCAGCCTTGTCAACCCAGTGTGCCGCAGCGGTGAGAAAGGCAAACCTTATGTTAGGGATTATTAGGAAGGGGACTGAGAATAAAATAGCCAATATTGTAATGCCCCTGTCTAGATCTGTGGTGTGGCCTCATCTGGAACACTCTGTACAGTTCTAGTCACCGTATCTCCAAAAGGACATTGCAGAGCTGGGAAAAGTACAGAGGAGGGCAACCCAGATGATGAAGAAGAGAAGAAGAGATTGGATTTATACCCCGCCCTTCACTACCCAAAGGTGTCTCAGAGCGGCTTACAAACTCCTTTCCCTTCCCCTCCCCACAACAGACACCCTGTGAGGTGGGTGGGGCTGAGAGAACTCTGACACAAACTGCTCTTTTTCAAGGACAGCTGTGCCAGAGCCTGTGGCTGACCCAAGGTCACATCAGCAGGTGCAAGTGGAGGAGTGGGGAATCAAACCCGGTTCTCCCAGATTAGAGTCCGCGCACTTAGAGTCAGCACCTTCCCTGTGAGGAACGGCTGAAGAGCCTGGGACTTTTCGGTTTAGAAAAGAGACGACTGAGGGGGTGACATTATCGAGGTTTATAAAAGGATGCACGGGGTGGAGAGAGTTGACAAAGAGACATTTTTCTCCCTCTCCAAGAATACTAGAATTCCAGGGCATCCAGTGAAGCTGATGGGCGGCAGATTCAGGATGGACAAAAGGAAGTTCTTCTTTACCCAGCAGTTGATTAAAATGTGGGATTCACTCCCAGAAGATGTAGTGATGGCCACAGGCATAGAGAGCTTTGAAAGATTCATGGAGGGTAGGTCTGTCAGTGGCTACTAACCTCCACATCCACAGGCACCAAAGCTCTGAATCTCAGAGCCAGGAGGAAACATCAGGGGAAGGCCTCAGCCTTTATGCCCTGTTGCTGGCCTTCCAGAGGAACTGGCTGGCCGCTGTGTGAGACAGGATGCTGGAGTGGATGGACCACTGTTCTGATCCAGCAGGGCACTTACGTTCTTGAGTACTGAGCTGAGCATGGGGCTTTCTCTGAAGTGGACTTCTTAAAGATCCAGGAAGGCTTGGAGGGCTAAATGGTGGCATGCCTAAGTGCAGATAGTTCATGACGCTATATTTCCAGTTAGCTCCCCCCCTCCCGGAGGGTTCTGTTGGCTTTCCCTAACATATTGCGACAGTTACCAGGTAACTGGAGACCAAAGCTGAATGCACTGGGGGTCCAGATTAGTTTTGTGTTGATAAAGGCATGCTAGGTTATAGCTGTGCGAGTTTGCGAGTGAGAGTAAAAGAAGAAATAAGGTTTGAAGTTGTTGTTGTTTTCTTATAGCCCAGGTCTGAAATAGCCTCACAGCTTGCCCGGATGGATTTAAGATTTCTATTACTATAACTCGGACAATGTTTTCACAGGCTTGCCGCTAGGCCGTGACAATTCTCAGGGGTTTTTTAAAAAACAAATTACCGTACAAGGTTTCCACTCTCCCAGATCGTTCTCCTCTTGCCTTCGTTCAAAATAAAAAATGAAATCACACGGGTATCTCCCTTTTAATTCCCTTATGTTGGAAATAGAAGACTAAGAAAATAGAGGTTGATTGGAGTGAGGCGGCTATTTGATTTCATAAACGCCGTGAAACGTTGCTTTCTTTTTTAAATAAGGAGATGTGGGTTGTTATAACTTCTTGCCTAGGAGCCAATATGCGCAATCAAAAGAAGTACATAGGACAGCCCTGTGAGGACTATTTACTTTACTTTACTTTACATTTCGATTTCTATACCGCCCCTGACTATAACACTTCAGAACACAGATCAGGGATTTCATGGGTAAAGAACCTCTCCGAACCCTGACCTTCACAGTCTCCACCCCCCCAAATCTCCAGATATTTCCCAGCCTGGAGTTGGCAACCCTAACCCTAGGGCTGCCAGCTCTGGGATGGGAAATACCTGGAGATTTGGGTGTGGAGCCTGGGGACAGTGAAGAAGAAGAAGAGATTTGATCTATACCCCCCGCCTTTCACTACCCAAAGGTGTCTCAGAGCGGCTTACAAACTCCTTTCCCTTCCCCTCCCCACCAGAGACACCCTGTGAGGTAGGTGGGGCTGAGAGAGCTCTTATCAGAACTACGGCTTGCCCAAGGTCATCCAGTGGCTGCAAGTGGAGGAGTGGGGAATCAAACCTGGTTCTCCCAGATTAGAGTCTGTGCACTTAACCACTACACCAAACTGGCAGTGGGGTTTGGGAAGAGAAGGGACTATAGTCGTTAACTACCAGGTAGCACCTGAAGATCTCCCACTATTACTGTCGATCTCCAGCCAACCAATATCACTTCCCCTGGAGAAAATGGCCGCTTTGGAGGGTGGACTCTCTGGCACTATATCCTGCTGAGACCCCCTCCCTAGCCCCCACCATCTGCAGTCTCCCCCCCAAAAAAATCTCCACATATTTCCCAATCTAGAGCTGGCAATCCTAGGAGGGACCTCAGCAGGGTATAATGCCATACACTCCACCCTGTATGCAACCATTTGCAAGAACCCGGATTATGGTGGTAGTTGACCATCTGGATGTGGAGAGAACGCCGCCATCTTTTATTAATAGTTATGTTCCTTAACACCTAAATTTTATATGCTGTGGTTTTAATTCAATTTTCTGTGTCTTAAC
This sequence comes from Gekko japonicus, assembly GCF_001447785.1. NCBI lineage: Eukaryota > Metazoa > Chordata > Lepidosauria > Squamata > Gekkonidae > Gekko > Gekko japonicus. The sequence continues at coordinate 126,729 of NW_015177017.1, read as the reverse complement.
ATATCTCATTTTAACAAACATATATATATTCTGTAAGCCGCCCTGAGCCTGCCACGGCGGGGATCACATAAAATAAATAATAAATAATTTTATCCTGGAAAACTGATCCTGGTTGTCTGGAGGTCAGGTTGTTTTTTTTTGGCCCCCCGAAGGGGATTTTTTATTGCATTTTATATAAGGACTACAAACTACAACGAAAATAGGGGAGGGGAACTACAATTAAGGAGAAAGAAGAGATACCCACTGCTAACTAAAAACCCAAGAGAGGAGATCATCAGATTAGCTTAAGTACAAAGCTATCCCTTAAAACGCTAACAATTGTATGAGCTTAGTCAGACATGCTAATGTAACTTTTAAGTCTTAAATTTAACGGTTGGAAAGAAACCCCAGAGCATCTCATTATTAACAGCAATATTTTCAAAGGCACAATTAAGAGTCCATCAGCCTTCATTTTTTCTTATCCTGTCTTTTCCGCAGTTTGTAAGGACTTTTAGGAGCCACCGCCCCTTTCTCAGAAAGAGAGTTCTCTCTGGAAGACCCCGAGTCCAGCTCGCCACTGGACTTACTGTCCTTCTCCTCTTTTTCCACCTCCGCTGGCTCTCCCAACTGGATTCTCAGAAACTCCCGTGCTTTGGAAACAGAGCCAATCTTTTCTTTTTTATCCTGAAGTTTGAAGGTTATGCCCTCTGGAATTAGCCACCTGTACACAATTGCATTTGTTTGAAGAAAAAGAATTAAATCTTTGTATTTCTTTCTCCTTTGTCTTATTTCAAATGGGATATCTTTCAGGATCCTGATAGTATTGTCCTCAATTTTCAAAGGTGACCCCGCTGTCGCTCTAAGGATTGAATCCCTCATGTGCCTCTTCGAGAATCTCATTACTATTTCCCCAGGCAGATTATTTTTCTTTATATATCCGGAATACGACCTATAGGCCACATCCATCTCGCTCATCAAAAATTCCGCCTTCAAATCTGTCACTGGGGCCAGTGCTTCGCTCATCATTTGCTTCAGATTCTCGCCCTTAGTCTCTGCAACACCCTGGAAACGAAGGACCAGGTTTGCCTTCTCCATTTGTAATTGTAAAAGCTGTTCTTCTGTAGAAACTTGCTTCTTTTCCAATTTTTGTACCTTTTTCTTCACCTTTTGAGCAGTGGCATCAACTTCTTTCACTTTCTCAGCTGTTTGTTCCGTAATTTTAAGAGTCTCATTCAATTGCAGCTGTTGAGTAGTGATGCATTGGTTCATTGTTGACAGCTGTTCCTTGAGATTAGTCATCTGGTCCAGCAGGGGGCGCAGGGACTCTGCCAACGTTTTGGCCAGCTCGGTGGTTCCTTCCGGTTGTGGGCTCTCAGCTACTTTCGCTTTTGAAAGTTTTTCTTTCTCAGTCCTCTTCCCCGCCATCTTTATGGATTGTTTACTTTCACAAAGATTTTTAAAGTCTCTGAATATGTGCGCATATGCACCTTGGTAAGTCTTTCCCAACATATTTTGTTGCTTTTGCTTCCGCTCCCCCCCGGGTCTCGCTTTTAAGTTTATGCGCATGGGAGGGGCCCCTCCTGCGCTTGTTTTACTTTCTAGTCCGTGGGGTAGGGAGCTTTCTTTTTAAATTAGCAAATACGCTCTAATCCGACTCACAGTTCATATTCGGTCATACGACCTCACTTAGCCTCCGTTTTAACCGCTTGATCTCCAGCGCTTGTCCTGGTCAGCGTCACTAGTTCCCTTCGGACACTCAGCAGGAGGACCATCGGGACGGAGAAGTGCCTCGATTCCCCAGTATCGCGCTGGCGAAGAGGCAACCTCTCAGAAGTCCCATGGCTAGGAGCCTTTCAGCCAGGCTCCGGGGGGGGTAGGGGGTTAGCGATGCTGGTGCGCAGCTTCACCCCCGGGAGGTCCGGGAGGTGAGTCTGCTCAGCGCGCCCCCAGTTGTAATAGCAGGTCAGTTGTAATAGCAGGAGATCTCCAGGTTCCCCCTGGAAAGCAGCAACCCTAAAACATTCCCATTTTGAAATTACTTGCATTTCAGCGAGCGCCTTTGTTGAAGTCTCCGGAATATTTGGTGCCTGTGTGCTCCTCGTCTGAGGAGACAGTTTTTCTCTCAGAGCCAGGGGAAGTGGATTGGTAAAGCATGGTGTCCGGGAAAAACCTCACATTTAGTGTTTAATTAACCTTTAGTTTTCGGAGGCTGAGGGAAGCTACAGGGACGGGTTGCCGATTTCATTTAAAAGCAGTCTGGTCGCTCTAGTCTGGTGGCTTAGGATCCTGGCATTCATAATTTTTCTCCCAAAGCACAGGCCGGCTGTTACTCGCTCACCGGTCTCAGACTACATGGCATTATCAATAAACTGTACCTCACGTCTTGTGCCCAGTTGAAGCTGTGAGGCACATTCGCCACTATTTTCAAGCCTCAGAGGTCTTAGTAGGCCTTTAACCCTTTCCAGGGAAAGAAACGTTTTTATTTTACCTCAAGTCTCTTGTGTCGTTATAGGGACAGAAAAGGCACTCCAAAATAATAAGAGGCCTAAAACACAGTTATTCCTGGCAGAAGGGAATGAGAGGCAACAGAGATCAGCTCCCCTGGAGAAAATGGGTACTTTTGGAGAGTGGATTATATTGCATTATGCTAATGCTGCCAACTCTGGGTTAGGAGATACTTAGAGATATTGGGGTAGAGTCTGGGGAAGGTGGGGTTTGGGGGAGGGGAGGGCACTCAGCAAGTATAATGCCGTACAGCCCACACTCCAAAGCAGCCGTTTCCTCCAGGGGGAACGGATCTCTATCGTCAGGAGGTCAGTTGTAATTCTGGGCAATCTCTGGGCTTCACCTAGAGGAAGGCAATCCTACATTGCGCCCTGCTGAGGTCCCTCCCATTTCCAAACTCTGCTCTTCCCAGGATCTGCTCCCAAATCTCCAGGGATTTTCCAGCCAAGAGCTGGCAACCCTAGGTTGTTGGCTATAGCCTGGCAGCCCTAATTGTACCTCACTTATAGGGACGTCGGCTCTGGGTGGGGAAATACCTGGAGATTTTGGGGGGTGGTGAAAAGGGACTTTAATAGGGTATCATTCCATAGAGTCCGCCTTCCAAAGAAGCCAATTTTCTCCAAGGGAACTGATTTTGATCATCTGGACCTCAGTTGTAATAAAGGGAGATCTCCAGGTGGAGGTTAGGCTGGGAGTAGTGGTGAAGAGCAGCGGACTCTCGTCTGGAGAACTGGGTTTGATTCCCCACTCCTCCACATGCAGCCAGCTGGGTGACCTTGGGCGAGCCGTAGTTCTCTCAAGAGCAGCTCTCTCAGAACTCTCTCAGCCCCACCTACCTCCCAGGGTGTCTGTGGTGGGGAGAGGAAGGGAAGGAGCTTGTAAGCCACTCTGAGTGAAGGGCAGGGTATAAATCTAACTCTTCTCCTAAAAAAATGCAGACTTTCCATTAGGGAGAAAGTTAGGCTCATTAAAACAAACAAACAAAAAACCCCAAATGAATAGGATACTTGATTCAATCAATTGTTTTAATATTAAGAACATCAGAAGAGCCCTGCTGGATCAGACCAGTGGTCCGTCTCATCCAGCATCCTGTCTCACACAGTGGCCAACCAGTTCCTCTGGAGGGCCAACAACAGGGCATGGAGGCCGAGGCCTTCCCCTGACGTTACCTCCTGGCTCTGAGGCTGAGGCCTTCCCCTGGCGTTACCTCCTGGCTTTGGGACTCAGAGGATTAGTGCCTCTGAACATGAATGTTCCTTTTAGTCACCATGGCTAGGAGCCATTGATAGACTTCTCCCCCACGAATCTATCATTATTGTCCCCCAGTTGCAGATTGCCTAATTCCTGAGAATTTGAGATCCCCGATCCATGACTGTAGGGGTCTGGAGTAGAGCTGTGAGAGGAATATAGAGTTGCCAATGTTCAGGTGCCGCCGGGAGATCTCCCAGAACTACAGCTGATCCCCAAACTACGGTGATCAATTCCCATGGAGAAATGGCTACTTTGGAGAGTGAACCTTCTGGTATTATACCCACCTGAAGTCCCACCTCATCCTTCCTAGGTTCCACCCCCAAATCACCAAGAATTTCGCAAGCCAGAGTTGGCAGCGCTTCAGTGAACACCGCTCTGACTGCAGGGGCAGATGGAAGCAACTTTGCTTCCTTATCTGTGATCCTTTGTTATTTATTTATTTGGGCGTAAGTGTTCAGTGCCGGCAGAAAAAAGTAATTGGAGTTCCCAGACCTTTTCCCTTCGCCTCACTCCCTGCACGGACTCCTTGACAGTGTACTTTGCAGCGATGTTGTTTGAATGCTAATTATGTACCGTTAGAAAAGCAGCTCGTCATTTTTATAGGGTTGGTTAGCGATTAAAACGTACGGTGTGACACTTCGTTGCAAAAACGCTGTCAGCTCCCTTCCCCCCCCCCCGGAAGGGGGATGGAAATTTTTTTTTCGGAAGAGCACAGTGTGTCTTCAGAGCTGAGAGCCCCTCTGGAGCAAGCTCTGCTTTATAAATCCCTCTCCCTATTATTCCCTGGCAGCCCCCTTCAATGAAATCCCCTTTCTCTAAATACACTGACGCTGCTTACATAATTGAGGTTCCTTCGTTTCCTTTGCCATAAAAAGGGCACACAGGGAATGGAAGAAAAACAGCTGTATCATTACGGGCGATAAAAGTCAGGAATTGTGATTGATAACGAGAGATCTGTAGGGGGGGGGGGGGAAAGAGGCGCCTAATGAAACCATGTTATTTTTACAAGCTGAAAGTTCCCAGTCTCCAGTCTGTCTGTAATATATAAATGAAGGGAGTTAGCAGGGGTCATTTCGTAGAAAAAGAGTTAGCATAAGTCATTAACATAACTTATTTGCATATGCCACACCCCCTGACATCATCAGAAGTGTGTCAGAAGGCAGCACCCACCGCTCAGGCTCCACTGGACTGTTTTGGATTGCTAGCTATGGGGGAGGGGTTTCCCACACAGATCTGCCCTCACAGAGGAGGGAGAGCTTGTACCTGAATAAAACTTGGTCTTAAAGCTGCCACTGGACTGTTTTGGATTGCTAGTTATGGGGGGGGGGGCTCTGCAACTTACCTGGCTGCTTCTTGCTCCTCGTGGCCCAGGGCTGCTGGGAGCAGGGGGTGGGGCTTGTTGCATGTGCCCGCCCCCTGGGCTCTTTACTGCCGGAGCTCTGCTCCTGTGCGCTCCTGCAGGAAATGACCCCTAGGAGTTAGGAAGATTGGTAAAACACCTAGTTTTGACTGCAGATAACATCATTACAATGTGTGTGATTTTGGGGGGTAGGATTACCATCTCAGGCTTGGGAAATACCTGGAGATTTTGGGGGTGGAGCCTGAGGAGGGCGGGGTTTGGGAAGGGGAAGGACTTCAAGGGGGTATCAATGCCATAGAGTCTGCCTTCCAAAGCGGCCATTTTCTCCAGGGGAACTGATCCCTGTTGCCTGGAGCTCAGCTGTACTCCCAGGAGATCTCCAGCCATCACCTGGAAGTTGGCAACCCTGTTTTTTGTTGTATGTCTTTGGTTAGCCCCAATCATATACCAACAAAGGGAGCAGCAATGAAATGACACCTGAACACAATGGATTGCTGCAAAGTGCATACAATTAAGAATAATAGACAATAATTAAACAATAGTACTGATGAGCTTCATGATGTTTTAATCTTTGTTTTTCAACAATAGAGCGCCACCAAACAGAAGATGATGACGTCAAGATGAACGGACGAACCTCCCGAGTTACCGTTTGTTTCAAAGTTTCTTGTTAAAGTTGATGTGAGTTTGGTCAGCAGGTTCCCTGTTATAAGCTGTATCTATTTCTTGATAGGAGACCTGTTTGATAAAGAAACTTCGAAACGAACGGTAACTCGGAAGGTTCGTCCGTTCATCTTGACGTCATCATCTTCTGTTTGGTGGCGCTCTATTGTTGAAAAACAAAGATTAAAACATCATGAAGCTCATCAGTACTATTGTTTAATTATTGTCTATTATTCTTAATTGCATGCACTTTGCAGCAATCCATTGTGTTCAGGTTTGGTTAGCCCTAGGCAGGAAAGAAGTCTTAGGTGGTGTGGATGCCGATTGGATGGCTGGAATAGGAAGGGTTTTGAAGGGAGGAAGTACCTGTAAACCTGTGGAGGCTATGGGGGGTCTGTTGGCCCAGGAATTCAGTAGGGCTTCCAGAGGTTCTGTCATTGGCCCTCCAGACTGGAAGGTAGGGTTGCCAGCCTGCAGGTGGGGCCTGGAGATCTCCCGCTTTTACAACTGGCCTCCAGCTGACTGAGATCAGCTCCCCTGGAGAAAATGGCTGCTTTGAAGGGTGGACTCTATGGCACTGGACCCTGCTGAGGCCCCTCCCCTCCTCAAACCCCACCCTCTCCCAGGCTCCACCCACAATGTCTCCAGGTTTTCCCCAACCCAGAACTGGCAACCCTACGTGACATCGATGCCACAGTTGGGTTGGTCCAGTGTCAGGATGCTGTTGGAACACAGTCTGGTCTGAGTTGTATGGATGCCTCTGTGTTCCGGAAGCCTGATGAAGTGGACCAGGTCCAAGGACCCGCCGCATCCAGTCTTGACCAGTGCCTTTCATAGCAAGGCTGACCAAGTCCAGGAGGTAATCATAGAATCATAGAATGTTAGAGTTGGAAGGGTCTAGTCCAACCCCCTGCACTCTGCAGGAGCATGGCTGAAAGATAGCCCTGCATACCTACAACATACCCGAAAGATGGTCGTCCAGCCTCTGCTTGAAAACGTCCAGCGAAGGAGCATCCACTACCTCCCGAGGCAGACTGTTCCACTACTCAACCACCCTTACAGTTAGGAAGTTTCTCCTGATATTTAGCTGGTAACGACTCCCTTGTAATTTCCACCCATTAGATCTAGTCTTGCAATCCAGAGCAAGAGAGAATAGATCTGCTCCATCTTCTACATGCAGGGCCGGCACGAGGTTGTCCTGCGCTCTAGGCGAGTACAGATGCCAAACTCCCGGCGGGGTCTGGAGACCATCCCAGCACGCCTGGCAGAGCCGCAGGCCTCCAAGCTGCTGTTCTCGCAGGGCTTCGCCATCATGCCGCCGGCCGCGAGGGGAAAGCATGTGCAGCGTGCATAGGGTTCCCAAATCCCCCCAGGGGGTGGAATTCCCCCTGGTTTTGAGCCCCGATTCCCGCTCCCGCGGAATCGGGGCCCGGGGGAAACCCCACCCCCGTGTGTGCGTCACCCGGAAGTGACGTTGCACGCTGGGGGCGGGGCGACGCCATTTGAGGGGAAAACTCTTTGTTTTCCCCTCAAATGGCGTGGCCCCGCCCAGCGTGTGACGTCACTTCTGGGTGATGCTCCGGAAGCACGCACGCGCTTTGCGCGCGCGCACACACATCCCTGGTCGGCTCTCAGAGCGATTGGAAGCTCCCCCGCCGGTAAGTTTTTCCTATTTGGCAACCCTAAGTGTGCAGCTGTCCCCGGGAGACCTGCCTGCCCTTCCAGCGGTCGCGGTCAGAAAGGACCTTCCGGGCCAGCGCCTCTCCACCGAAACCAGGCAGCCAGGGGCAGGCTGGGAGGAGGGGAAGTCCCTTGGCTTGACCGCTCCCACCCCAAAGGAAGGCCAGCCGGGTGCCCACTCTCCGGGAGCGATAGAGGCCAGGCCAATCCGTTGCCCTCGCGGCCTGGGGGGCTGGGTCCCTCCTGGCCCTTCGCTCTGCCCCCCTCAGCACCCCCACAGCGCGGGGACAACGGCCCAGACCAGGGAGATCCAGCCGGAGGAGAGGTGGTGCTGAGGGAAGCCCCCTCCCCTGGACTGCCGGGGACAGCGCGCGGGGTGTGGGTGGCGGCACCCTGCAGAGGCCTGCTGGGGAGGGGGAGAGACCCACCACTTGCCCAGCCCCCTGGCCTCGGTGGCCTGCCTGCCCTCTGTCAGGGAAGGGGTCTGGCATCTTGAGCCACCTGGGCCTGGGGCGGGGTTTCCCAGCTCTCACCCTCTCCCAGTCATCCAGCCCATCCTCCCTGGCTCTGGCCTGCCGAGGGAGGGGGCCGTGGTGGCCCAGAGAGGCCCTGACACCCCAGTCTCTCCTGAGGGCTGCGGGTGGGACCTCCTCCTCCACTAGAGAGGTTGGCTGGGCCGGAGAAGGGGCCCCTCCCTCCCGCCCACCCTTCCTTGCCATAGCCGGGCAGGAGAGGCCGAGAAAGGCAGCACAAGGGGGGAAGGAAAGCGTGGCGCCCTGCCCATGCTGGCCAGGCATGCTGGCGGCCTCCCCTCCCTCCACCTCCGCCCCCGGCTTGCTCCTTCACTGGCCAGCTACAGCACCGTGCCCTGCCCACGCCGCCGTGCGTCCTCCTCCTGCAGCCAGCAGAGCTCCTCCCAGCCCCGGCGCTCCTCCCAGCTGCTGGCCAGGCGCATCGGCGGCCGCCCCTGCCTCTCCTCCCGTGCCCTAGTGCCTGGCTCGCACTCTAGGCGAAAGCCTAGTTCGCCTAGTGGGCAAGCCGGCTCTGCCTCCGCCGGCCAGCTATAGCACCGCGCTCTTCCCACGCTGCCGCGCATCCTCGTCCTGCAGCCGGCAGAGCTCCTCCCAGCCCCGGCGCTCCTCCCAGTTGCTGGCCAGGTGTGCCAGCGGCTGCCCCTGCCTCTCCTCCTGCGCCCTAACGGCTGGCTTGCGCTCTAGGCGAAGGCCTAGTTCGCCTAGCGGGCGAGCCGGCCCTGTCTACGTGACAGCCCTTCAAATACTTGAAGACTGCAATCATGTCCCCTCTAAGCCTTCTCTTTTCCAGGCTAAACATACCCAACTCTTTCAGCCTTTCCTCATAAGACTTGGATTCCAACCTTCTCACCATCCTGGTTGCCCTCTTCTGGACACGCTCGAGCTTGTCAACATCCTTCCTAAAATGTGGTGCTCAAAACTGGACACAGGACTCCAGGTGAGGCCTGACCATAGCAGAATAGAGCGGAACTACCACCTCCCTTGATCTGGACACAATGCTTCTGTTAATGCATCCTAAGATTGCATTAGCTTTCTTACATTTATGGCGAAGATTGCATTAGCTTTCTAAAACAGGCCTTTCTGCAAGAAGGTGTAGTTCTGAACCTCTGACTGCTTTGAAAGAGGTGGTTATGGGACCCGTCCTGAAGAAGGCTTTCCTGGACCACCACAATGATGGCCAGCTAATAATGGCTACTGTTTCATTCTTGGGCAAGGCGCTTTAGATGATGGTGGCTACACAACTTCAGGTGGTCTTGGAGGAGATGGATAATCTAGCAGGGTTGCCAGGTCCCCCTGGCATTCAGGGGATTCCCTGGGTTCTGGTGCTCCCCCTGGCACTGGGCAGCTGGATGGCGAGGGAGAATTCCCCCCCCCCCGCCAAACAGGCAACAAGCAGGAAATAAACACAAAGTGCCTACTTCACCCGGAAGTGATGTAGGCATGTAGGTGACGTCGGTGGGGGATGCTCTGGGTTTTGGGCAAAACTCTATGGTAGAATTAGTTTTGCTCCAAAACCAGAGCCTTCCCCCCCAATGTAATCAATGTGCCTATGTCATTTCTGGGTGACGTAGGCACTTTGCATGTATTTCCGGCTCCCGGGAGACGTAGGCACATCGCGTTGTTCTGGCTCCCGGTAACCCCATTCCCCGCCTGTGAGTCCTACTGACCTGGAAAGTGCAACCCTATTATCCATGCAAATTTAAATCTGGCTTCAGGCCTGGCTTCAGGATGGCAGTGGCCTTGGTCACTCTGACTAATGGCCTTCGCTGGGAGACTGACAGGGGAAGTGCGTCCATGTTCATTCTCTCGGACCTCTGGGTAGCTTTCAGTGTCATTGACCATGATAAGCTTCTGGAGAGGCTGGTTGGCCGGGGAGTAGAGGGCAGTGTGCTTTAGTGGTTCTGCTTCTACTTGACAATCTGATTCCAGAAGGAGGTGCTGAGGGACTTCTTCTTGGCTCGTTGGCATTTATGCTATGGATCCTACAGGGCTCCACATTTACATGAAACCTACACAAAACTACTGGGAGTGGTCATCCGGGGATTCGGAGTGATGTTGTCATCAATATATGGATGACACCCAGCTGTGTTTCTTTTTAAGTGCTAAGCTTCTTGGGTTTGTGGAAGTCTTGGAGAAGGTAACAGGGTGGATGAAGGCCAATAAACTGAAGCTCGGTCCAGACGAAACTGAAATGGGGTTGGTCAATGGAGAAGCTTCTTGGGCACTGCAGAGCCAGCCTTTCCTGGAGGGGGTTGGACTTCCCCTGAAGAAGTAGGTTGGAGATGGATCAGTTGGAGGTTCAGGTCTCCTCCATGGCATGTAGTGCCTTTTATCAGCTCCAAGTGGTTCACCAGCTGTGACTGTTCCTTAAAAAAGCGTAATCTGCCCATGGTGATCCATGCTCTGATCACATCCAAGTTAGATTACTGTAATGAGCTCTACATGGGGCTGTCTTTGAAGTTCAGAAGCTTCGTATTTAATTTTTAAAGATAATTTTATTTAGTACTGCTAAATATAATAACATGTAAGAATAGAACGACTGTGCAGCAAAAAAATAGAATAACATTAATAAAATAAGATACAAACATTTGGGAAGATAACACGTGGTAGAATTAAATTACAAGACAACATTGGTAATTTTAATAAAAGGAAATTATCTTAAATTTACTAGGAATGTCTTGCTTTGAATTCTTATCTGTTTCTATGTAGTTTAAGAACAAAAAGCATTTCTCCCGAAAAGGATGATTGGTAGATGGTATTCTCTGAGCACATAATCAGGTCTGACAACTTGTCCGTAATGAAATATTTCCAAATCTTTCATTGCCACCAATAGATAGGAGGGAGATTTTCAGACTTCCAATGACTTGCAAATACTGCTTTAGTAGTGAAATCAATTCTTAGTGTGTTTTAGGGATTTCACAATCATCCCACAGATTAAGTAAAATTAATGTAGGGTTTAAAGGGATAGTAATCCCAGTGATAATTTTTATTTTGTCTAGACTCCTTTTCCAAAAGATTACAGTTTTGGGACAATCCCACGAACAGTGGTAACAGGAGCCGATTTGGCCGCAGCCTTTCCAACAATGCGGATCAATGACTTCAGTTTGTCCAAAATATGATGGCCAGGGTACTGTCAAGGTTTGGTTACAGGGATTGTAACCAGTCGCAATTACCTCACATGCTCATTTGTGGGTGCTCTGCCACCAACACTCCTGGCTGCACGCATTGCCCAGCCGCACTGAGGCATGGTGCACAGGCGATGCACAGTGGCGGTAGCCATGGTGGCACTCCAAGCTGCATGCGCTGCCCAGGGCAACTGGGGAAAGGCCATGCAGGCAGGTGTAAGCATGGGCAATGAGAGGGATTGCAAGTGCGTGAGGGAAGGATGCACAGGTGGGGGTCATGTGCATGTGTGGGTGGGAAGGGAAGCATGAGCAGGGTACTAGAGGGCACTGGCGGGAGACTTACTATTAGCAGGGTCCCTCACCGTTGATGCAGTGAGGTGGCTGGTGATACATTGATGTGGCTGGTGATGCAGCAATGTCACTTCTGTCATGACCCAGAAGTGACATTGTTGTGTATGGGTGATGATCTAGAATTTGCCTGAAACTTTATGGTTACAGTTAAACCATTCCGTTTTATTTATTTATTTATTTATACCTTCAGTTTATATACCACCCTGACCCTGAAGGGTCTCTGGGCGGTTTACATAGTGGTTCTAACCAACCAATTAACCTGACTAGGGCCACATTGTCTGCAGGGTGGTGACTGCCTACCAGCACCCCGGGCTAGTTGTCATCTGGCTTCCTTCCGCGGCTTCAGATATTGGGGTCCTGGTGCCCTTTCTGGAGCCGATCCTTCCCCGAGCAGCTTCTTCCGGCAGGTCTCGTCTTGGCGCGTGGCTCTGTGTTGGCTGCAGTTCTGGCTACTGTCCACAGGTGGCTCCGCCGCGCTGCGCCGCACGTCACCACGCTCTCCAAGGCTCCACTTTCTCCGGGCTCCGCCTCCGACGTTGCTCCACCGGGTCGCCGGGAATTTTAGACAAATTCTTGATTTTGGGGAGAATGCTAGAGCATTGCTCAATCTGTTGGTGTAACTTCTGGATAATATTGGAAGTGATGTCGATATCAACATGACACTGATGGATTCCCCATTTCCCCCCCTCTGGTCAGCTGAATGGCAGCAGAAACCAAAGTGGGAGACTTCTCCTCCCTAGGTGGTGGGACACACATGGAGCTGCCGTATACTGAATCGGACCCTTGGCCCATCGAGGTCAGGATTGTCTACTCAGACCACCTGTGATTCTCCAGGGTAATAGGCTGAGGTCTTTCACATCAAATCAAAAGAGTTTTTGGCTAAGCATTACGAAGAGCTTCCTGACAGTTAGAGTGGTTCCTCAGTGGAACAGGCTTCCTCAGGAGGTGGTGGGCTCTCCTTCCTTGGAGGTTTTCAGACAGAGGCTAGTTACACTACAGTGTTTGGGGAAATCTGACAACAATGTGGATTCTGTGAACTTAGGTGGATTGCGAGAAGGGAGGGCAGGAAGGGCTGCATCAGTGCTTAGTTCTCGTGGCCCTTTCTTACACGCCCAGGGAAATGCTGATTGCCACTTTGGGGTCAGGAAGCAATTTTTCTCCAGGACAGTTTGGCTGGGGACCCTGGAGGTTTTTCGTCATCTTCTGGGCGTGGAACAGGGGTCACTGGGTGTATGTGTGGGGGGGAGTATTTGTGAATTTCCTGCATTGTGCAGGGGGTTGGACTAGATGACTCTAGAGGTCTCTTCCAGTTCTATGATTCTGTGATTCTCTGGTCACCTCCTACCTGATCCTTTTAACTGGAGATGCTGGGGATTGAACCTGGGACCTTCCGCATGCCAAGCAGATGCTCTGCCATTGAGCCACAGGAGGGAGGAGAAGGGGAGGGGATCTCTGGGCACTCTCTGCCCACGGCCCCCTAAAATTCAGAACCAGCCCTGGACTGAAATTAGTCTGTTGCAGTAATGCTGCACTTACGTTCTTTTCTCCCTCACCACCTGTCAGCTGGCATTCCGCATCTGATGTCTCCTTCTTGACCAACGAAGGGTCACTGGACCCTTTCCCTTCCCTTTTCTTTTGGCTAATTTGCAAAGTCATGTTTTTCTGCATGGCTGGGAGACCCCAAGTATATAGAAAACCCTCTCTTTTCTCTCGATATCCTGGTTTTGTTGTTGTTTAACATATTGGCACAAGTCCCTCACTCTCCATTAGCTATACTAATAATACTAATGCTTATGTCTTTCACATGCATCTGAGCAACCCCCAGTTTTGTGCCTCGAAGGAATGTTTTCTATTAATTTTAGCCGTTCTTGTATTTCCATCATGGAATCTGCCAACAATCGCTGCCAGGGTTTTTGCAGGTTATTTTTATGTAAATCAGTTGTTACCTAACACTGATTTTCCTGCTGCTGTATCACTTTAAATAAGAAATACATTGGGTTGCAATTGCTTATAGGTCCATTGGGAACCATTTGAACTTGTGCTGTGATTTATTTCCCCCCCCCCCCCCCCCGCCCCTGTTCCAAGTTTGAATTCTGGCAAACTGAATATCTGCATATTCAGTATTTCTTACACGCTCGGGGAAATGCTGATCGCCACTTTGGGATCAGGAAGCAATCTTTCTCCAGGCCAGTTTGGCTGGAGACCCTGGTGGGGTTTTTTGCCATCTTCTGGGCATGGAATAGGGGGTCACTGGGGGCATGGGGGAGGTATTTGTGAATTTCCTGCATTGGGCAGACGGTTGGACTAGATGACCCTGGAGGTTCCTTCTAACTCTAGGATTCTACAATGCAGCACATGCGCACCTGATAGGGGCAAATAACACTGCCTCTGACTATTGCAGGCCGGGAAATTGGTGTGGGTGGGTGGAAGGCTGGGCCTCCTCGTCCCCTTGTGCCATGGTCCCGATCCAGATTTCACACTACAGTGTTTGGGGAAATAAATGCTCTGCAGCTGCTATGTGGCTGGGGGGGGGGGGGGGAAGCCATCAGGGCAAGTCAACCAATTGTGTAGTTTGAGCATTTGGAACAGAAAAGTCCTTTTAAGGCCAGTTGGGATTAAGGGGCAAACAAAGCTAGGCAGAGTGAGGGCATAATCCATTAATGCTGGATGACCTTGGGCAAGCCATAGTTCTGACAAGAGCTGTCCTTGAAAAGAGCAGTTTCTGTCAGAGCTCTCTCAGCCCCACCTCCCTCACAGGGTGTCTGTTGTGGGGAGGGGGAAGGGAAAGGAGTTTGTAAGCCATTCTGAGACTCCTCTGGGTAGTGAAGGGTGGGGTAAAAATCCAATCTCCTCCTCCTCCTCTTCTTCCTCCTCCTCCTCTTCTTCCTCTTTCTCCTCTTCTTCCTCTTCCTCTTCTTTGGATTTGTGGTCAGTGACGCTGCCAAGTAGCCAAATTTGACTGGCCACATCATTAAGAAGAAGATGGCTCTTTTAGAGCTTCAAACTGCTTTCAAAAAAAGAGACCAAAAAGAGGCGTGTAGGAATGTTAAAGTTGAGGGTCCGTTTTCAGCTGCATAGTGAATACTGGAAGCACCTCCTGATGAAGGTTAAAGTTAGGGTTGCCAGCTCTGGGTTGGGAAATACCTGGACTTTTTTTTTAGGGGGGAGGTGAGCCTGAGGAGGGCGGGGTTTGGGTAGAGGAGGGACCAAACCAAAGAGTCCCCCCTCCAAAGCAGCCGTTTTCTCCAGGGGAACTGAGAGAACTATTGTCTGGAGATCAGCTGTAATAGTGGGAGATCTCCAGGCCCCATCTGGTGGTAGACAACCCTAGTTGAAGAAGAAGAAAAAGAAGAAGAGATTGGATTCATACCCCGCCCTTCACTACCCAGAGGAGTCTCAGAGCGGCTTACAGACTCCTGTCCCTTCCCCTCCCCACAACAAACACCCTGTGAGCAATGTTCCCTCTAAGCTGAGTTAGTGTGAGCTAGCTCACAGTTTTTAAGCCTCCGGCTCACAAATCTTTGTCTCGGCTCAGGAAGGACGGCTCCAGAGCAAACGGATTTATGCGGCAGCCAAAGCGCTGACTCACAACTTCAAAGCCAGCAGCTCACAAAGCAGCATTTCTGCTCACACAGCTTAGAGGGAGCATTGCCTGTGAGGTAGGTGTCAGAGAGAGCTCTGACAGAAACTGCTCTTTTTCAAGAACAGCTGTGCCAGAACTATGGCTTGCTCCAAGTCATCCAGCAGGTGCAAGTGGAGGAGTGGGGGAATAAAAGCCGTTTCTCCCTGATTAGAGTCCGCGCACTGAGCCACTACACCAAAGCAGAAAGTGCTAAAGCAGGATTACAGCTGAACATCAAGAAGGCAAAAGTAATGACTACTGGGGAGCGACAGGAAGAAGATAAGGCCACACCAGTGGGTAGGAGAAAAAAGGAACAAGGTGCAAGCTGGAGCGTTCTATTAGATCTTCTAGACACCTACACATTCCGCTAATTGCTTCTTCAGGGGATCTCACACAAAGTGAAAAAGACAGTCATGAATTTAGATAAAATGTGCATATAGATTAACAATTAAAATTGTGCTTAAAATGAAACTTACTTGTAAAAGGTATTATGACACAGTCTGAGCATGTTGTAAGGTAACCTTACGTAGGCCCTTTCCTCGCTCTCCTTTTAAGACATGTTCACCGCGGTTTCCTCCAAGCGATTCTGCACTAAAACCGAATCCAACCCTCTTTTTATTCTGGCTTATTTTTCTGTTCTGCATTACGTCACCTCCCTTCAGTGGTTGGCCCAGTGTCAGCCCACTGTTGTCCCGGTTTTTTGGATGCTGTTTTGCTGTGGGCTTAAATCGCCTTGCCTTGAACACTGAGAAAGGTCCTTTCTGCGCTGACAGCTTGCTCTGGAGAATCCGAGGAGTCGAGCCTTAATGGTTGATTTAGCAGTCGCACGCATTCCCTCTGCACCGTTCCCCCCCCCTGCCCCCCCCCCCCGGTTTATTTATTTGTGTAATCTGTATGCATTCTGCATCAACAAGAAAAACCCGCATTTTTTTGAGCTAACTGGCTACCAACCACTCCCTCCCTCCCTCTGTGAGCCAGTTTGGTGTAGTGGTTAAGTGTGCGGACTCTAATCTGGGAGAACCGGGTTTGATTCCCCACTCCTCCACTTGCACCTGGCTGGGTGACCTTGGGCAAGCCGTAGTTCTGATAAGAGCTGTTCTTGAAAAAGAGCTGTTTCTGTCAAGAGCTCTCTCAGCTCCACCTACCTCACAGGGTGTCTGTTGTGGGGAGGGGAAGGGAAAGGAGTTTGTAAGCCACTCTGAGACACCTTTGGGTAGTGAAAGGTGGGGTATAAATCCAATCTCCTCTCCTCCTTCTCCTCTGTGATTCTGCAAAAAGAATGGGAAGGGAGGGGGAAATCCAGACCCACACATGCAAGGCTGACACATTTGGGAGCAGGGAATCCCCTAGTCCTTTATATTTATTGATTCCTTCTTATGCTCTGTTTGGCTTTTTAAAAGTTTGCCTGAGCGGGAGGACACGTCCTCTTTTGTCTTTGGAGAGGGCAAGAAAGAAAACAGAACAGCGAGGGAGCGTCAGCCTAAAGGGGGGGGGAGAGGCAGTGGGCAGTACTTAAATACCCACAGAAACAATTCTACTTTAGAAGGGATTAGTGATTTGAAAGCGGATGAGAACAAAGAATCACTGCAAAAGGAGTTTTGGTAGCTGCGGGGCAACCGTGTGCTGGAAGCGGTCTGAATGCAGATTCCTATAAAACAAATGCAAAGACAAGAGAAAGCCCTGAAACAAAGTGAAAGTGACAGCGGGAGGGAATGGAAGAATAGGATGCACTCAGAGACCGAGGCAAAATATGGGTGCAGAAAGGGCCAAAATCTGGAGTGACAGGCAAGTGTGGAAAGGACCATAATTTCTAGTGCAATGCCATCGTTCGTAACAAAAAATATTTTATACTGAAAAAGAACTCAAAAGTTATTCTTTTGCGAGGTCCATAACAGAAAGTTAGAAAAACAGATGTGCAGGGATTGAGAAGATTGAATAGAACTCTAGACATTGTACCTTGTTCCCTTTTTCTGCTACTGGGGAATTACGGAACGTTAAGGTTGATGATGAAGAAACTTGAATTGTTCAAGATTTTCTATTCCTTGGCATCATCAACCAAAAGGGAGACTGCAGCCAAGGAATCAGAAGGACTCTGAGGCGGAGAAGGGCTGCCATGAAGAAGCTAGAAAAGATTCTTAAGCATGAAGATGTGTCTCTGGTGACCAAGATAAAATTAATTCATGCCATAGTATTCTCCATCCCTATGTATGGGTGTGAAAGTTGGAGAATGAAGAGAGCTGTCAGGGAGAAAGTTGATTCCTTTGAAATGTGGTGTTGGAGGAGAGTTTTACAGATACTCTAGACCACCAAAAAGACAAATCTAGATCAAATCCAGCCTGAACTCTCCCTAGAAGCTAAAATGACTAAACTGAGGCTATTGTACTTTGGACACATTCTGAGAAGACAAGACTCATTGGAAAAGACAGTGATGCTCGGAAAACAGATGAGATGGATTGACTCTTATAAAGGAATCCACAACCCTCAGTTTGCAAGACCTGAGCAAGGCTGTTAATGATAGGGAGTCTTGGAGGATGTTGATTCATAGGGTCGCCATGAGTTGGAAGCGACTTGATGACACACACACAGGGGTCAATTTTATTTTTACAGAGAGGCTTGAAACTATTTACAGTTGTATCACACAGCTTACGCTGGGCAGGGTCAGTAGAAAAATGATTCCGTTAAAGTGTATGAGTTTAGAGGCAGAGAGCATCGATCATCCAGTTGATAGACTTTTATTGAAACAAGTGGTTAGTTCTCCTGGTTCACTCTTCAGGAGATACACATTCCTTAAGTCCCTAGCTAGGACTCCTAGGGCTTTTCCACACATGTTATTTCATGTCTGATGTCCCCATATTGCGTCTTCTTTTTCTTTTCTGCACATGTTTTGCTCCCTTAGTGGTTGCTCCGATATTTCATCACTGTGTCACTGGTTTATCCCCAAGCACTTCAAAAGTGCAGGGAAATAAACCAGAGATACAGTGATGAAATATCGAAGTGACCACTAGAGGGAGCAAAACATATATGAAAAGTGGGAGGACCCAGACACAGTGTGGGAACACAAGCAACGAAAATGAGAAGTGCAAATAGCCACCTCTGAACATCCCCTTTGCCTTCAAGCCCCACTAGGGGCCGCCAGAAGACAGCTTGACTTGATGTCAAAAAAGAAAAGAAAAAGAAAATAAGAAGCACCAAAAAAAGCTCCTAGTGACTTTTTAGCAGACATTGGTTTTTCCTGAAGTACAGAAAAATTAAATTAAAACATGAGCCTCTCCCAGCAACAACATTTCATTAGGTTTCCCGCCCCCTCCTTGGAATTCAGACTCCAAACCTAAATTTCCTAAACCAGCACCTCTGGTAGGTAATCCCAGTCTGACTGAAAACAGTTTAATCTATTTTTATTTTCCAACATTGCTCTCTCATCTAGTTCCTCCTGAGTCCTGTGGACCCTGTTTGGCTGTTAACCCACTCTTCACATGCTGTGTCCAGGGATAAAGGGGATTGGTTGTGTATATAAAGGGCACAGTTCCATCACAGTTGCACAGTTTGCTTGTCTCCTAGTTCGCTTGTCTCACGGAGGAGTTTCAGAATGGTTGGGGAAGGCTGGAAGAGATCCACCCCACCAACTCCTTCCACGATTTCTTCTATTGATCCAACCCATTGTTTCCTCTTATTTTGAACACCAGGCTGAGATTTTCTTCTTCCCCCCTGCCCTACAGCTCCTTTATGGAACGGAAGTCCAAGGTACCTGGAGGCAACTTCTGGAAATTCAGCTTGTACTGATGCATCTATGAACCAGTGTGGTGTAGTTGTTAAGAGTGGCAGGGGCAGAGTCTAGGTGCAGGCCAAGTCAGAGTCTGAAGTCAGAGTCAAGATTCAGTCCAGAAGGTCGGTTACCAGAGAGCAGAGTCCAGTTCAGAGATAGGTCCCGAAAGCAAGGTCTAACAATCCAAGGTCATATACAAGAGCAAGTAGGTCCGATATCCAAATCCAAAGCTGGTCAAAAGGTCACTGGAGTGGAGCAGAGTCAGGAGCTGTGGTCACAGAACCCACCAGGTAGTGACTTGTTGCTTCCACACTGAGCAGTCTCCCTTGACTGGTTTCTATAGGCATCTGTTGCAAGGTCTTACTTGCAGCCAACTGCTTGGGAGTAACCTGCAGCTACTCATCATCAGCAAGCCGCTGACATTGAGGCAGGAGATATGCGCTTTGTCTTCTCTCCTGGAGCTCCATTCTAAGCCTTCGTCTCCTGCACTCAAAGGGTGTGGGTGAAACTGGAGGGCTGGTAATGACCACCTGGGTTTCCTCTGATGGAACAAGGTGCTGGTGGCTCTGCATCCACTGTCAGCTGTGAGCTCTGATAAGCCTGTAGTTCATCTCCTTGCTTGCTGGCTTCTACTGCTTCAGAGCTGACTACACAGGACTCCTCTTCTCCTGAAGAGTCCTCTCCTCCTGAGGAGTTCTTCTCTCCTGACTGACCTGACTGACCCATGACAGGCAGACTCTGATCTGGAGAACTGGGTTTGATTCCCCACATGAAGCCTACTGGGTGATCTTCGGCCAGTCGCAGTTCTCTCAGAACTCTCTTGGCCCCACCAACCTCACAAGGTGCCTGTTGTGGGGAGAAGAAGAAGAGAGTGGATTTATACCCCGCCCTTCACTACCCGAAGGAGTCTCAGAGCGGCTTCCAAACTCCTTTCCCTTCCCCTCCCCACAGCAGACAGCCTGTGAGGTAGGCGGGGCGGAGAGAGCTCTGACAGAAACTGCTCTTTTTCAAGAACAGCTGTGCCAGAACTATGGCTTGCCCAAGGTCATCCAGCAGGTGCAAGTGGAGGAGTTGGGAATCAAACCCGGTTCTCCCAGATTAGAGTCTGCGCACTTAACCACTGCACCAGCAGAGAAGGTGACCGCAAGCCGCTTTGAGCCTCCTTAAGGTAGAGAAAAGTGGGGTATAAAAACCAATTCTCCTCCTCCTTCTCCTCCTCACTGGAGAATCTTCCCCAGTATTAATTCAATCAGTTCCTGTTGCCCTTGTGGCAGTGAAACCTCTGACTCTGATTGGCTCACAGAAATTCCAGTGCTTAGCTATCAGCATGAAATATTCACAATCTAGCTTCCATGAAGAAGACTAAGATTAATGTGTAATGAACTAGCCTGAACACATGTTACAATCAAGATTCCTTGAACTGTTGAGACTTGAAAGGCAGGAGACGTGCAGGAGAATGGGCTGTAGCACTCATCTAGAAGGGGGTCCATAAGATAACGGACCATGACAACAGCCACCAGGAAGGAGGAAGGACAAGTGTATTTATTTACTTATCATATGGCAGAGTTATACTCAGGAAGCATTTAATAATATAAAATACATAACCAAGTTGATACAATGGGTATGCAGACCGATTGGGCAGCCCCCTAAATACTAATATCTAATTTTTCAGTCCACTCAATCGCAGCTGGGGAGAGTTCAAAGAGCTCCATCACATCTCCCTGGAAAGCACGATGCTCACATTCCTGTGACAGATGCTTCTTGTCAGACTGGATGCTCAGAATGAAATGGGAAAAGTGGGTGGGAGAAAAGGTGTTTTCAGGCTTGATGGAAGGGTGACGGATGCAGTTTGCAAAACTGACAGTGTTGCAGGTTTAATCGGGTTACATCGGTGTTCTCTAATGGGAGCCAAACTGTTGGACGTTTAGCAGAGTAAAAAGAAGGAAGGCAGCCACACGTGTGTATTCAGCTTAAGAAAAAGATTTTACTAGAAAATAAGGGGAAAGGGTTTACACGGCGAGAAGATAACAAAGATCCTGGCTAGCTTTTCTATTTTACATCTTGTCAGTGTGTTTGCTAGAACTCATGTGTGTGTGTGAACAAAGGACATAGAAAGCTTTCCTCAAAGCTCTCACCTTCCTGTGTAAGTGACAAAATGCATGTAGCATCCCAGTAAAATTGATCATCCAATAGGTGGCCCCAACCCCATCTCATTAGGAATATCACCTCCCTTTCTCTGGTAGGAAATACGCACCTAAGTTCAAATTGGTTCTAAGCTAAAGGTAAAGGTAAAGGTTCCCTTGCTCGAACGCCAGTCGAATCCGACTCTAGGGTTGTAGTGCTCATCTCCGTTTCAAAGCCGAAGAGCCAGCGCTGTCCGAAGACATTTCCGTGGTCATGTGGCCGGCATGACTAAACACCAAGGTGCAGGGAACGCTGTTACCTTCCCACTGAAGGTATCTACTTGCAATTTCTTGCTTTCGAACTGCTAGGTTGGCAGGAGCTAGAACTAGAGACGGGAGCTCACTCCATCATGCGGCACACTCGGGTCTCGAACTGCCGAACTACCGTCCTTCCACAGCCTGCAGTTCAGCGTCTTAACCACTTGAGCTAAGAATTAGCATACATGAACAAACAGTTTAACTGTTTCACAACTGAAGGGAGTGAACTTGCCATATTCCAACACAAGCAGTGTATATTGTAAGAAGCATAGTGGAGCAGGACTTGGTTTGTAGGGTCGATATAGCATGGAGCTGACTGCTCCCAAACCGAGGGTTGCCATTCCTGGGTTGGGAAATTCCTGGACATTTGGTGGTAGAACCTAGGGGAGGGTGAGGCTTGGGGAGGAGAGGGACCTCAGCGGTGTATAATACCGTAGAGCCCACCCTCCAAAGCTGCCATTTTCTCTGGGGGAAATGATCTCTATAGTTTGGAGATTAGGAGTCATTCCTGGAGATCTCCTGACCCCACCAGGAGCTTGGCAACCCTACCCGAAGCCCAAACGTGGCTGCTGTCTGGGTGGGTGTGCCTCACCAGTCCTGCCTTTTGCTACGCGGAGAGGTGGTCCAATAGGAACTGTGGTGTGGAGAAATGCATTCGTGGCCCAACTGGGCAGGCGGCAGCATATTCAGCTTTCCTCGATGGTCCCCCGAGTTCTGCAGCGTGTCAGGAGTGTGATCGAGCTTCGCCGCCGTTCTTTCAATAAAGCTCTTCCCCTTGTTAAACCCAAGAGCTCCCATATCCTGCCGCCCTCCTGAGGTTCAGGAACAATTAAAGAGCCGTGGCTGGTGTCCAGGTATGAGCGACGGTTTTACTAGGCAGGCCCAGTTGTGTACTGCAGTCCTTAGGGCAATGGAGTTTTATCCTCTGCTGTCTTGCGTGCAAAGCTTCAATCCCATTGGCAGCAAACAAATCCCCAAACAGCAAGTGTTCCGGCCATATTTCTTTCTCCAGAAGTTCCTAAGTCACGCCGAGCTTTGCTGAGTCAGTGTTTTCTGCCCCCCCCTTTTTACGATCCTCTTCCTTATAAACCTTTCATAGTCTGTGGGTAAGGTATTTTCCCCCCTTTATTGGTGTCTGGAAGCATCTGAGATGCTATGGATTGTTTTAAAAAAAACACACCGTAATAACTTTAGACCCTCACGCGCCGGGATTTCGTCTTCCCGAAGTAATGGCATGTGGTTGGCTTGTCTCCTTTGCCTCTAGAGAAACCACAATAACATTAGGTTTATAACCTTGAATAATTTACAGAAGGAAGATGACTCTTAAACATAGCCTCCTTCCTTTAGGACGGTTTATTGGAAACATACTTCAACCGGGAGCGAGAATGAGAATATTTTTGGGAAAGAGCCACAGAGATTGTTTTCTTCTGTCTTGCCGAAAGCCTGGCTTCTGCTGTATGGACGTCTAGACGTTTCCTCTCCTCGCTGTCATCCGATGAATAGCAGGCATTGATTTCCCTCAAGTCTCCGGACAGGGCTCTCGTTTTTTATCCCTCTTCTCCACACTGCTCTTTCTTTGTGTGAGGGGAAAGGCCTTCCGATCTGGCTTTCCTCCTCAGCATGAATCATGCGCAACTCTTCAGAGGGGAACTCCACAACAGTATGGCTACAAGAGAGGTGTGTGCTTTTTGAGAATGGAAGCGGGTGGGTGGGTGGGGAGTGTGCTTTGGTCCAGCGGCCCTTCTAGCAGAAGCGGGTGATGAAGAACTCCGCATCGAAAGCAAATCAATAGTGCAGTCCTCAGCTGAGTTACTCCAGGCCGACCCTTCGGTTTGGGTGTGTTTAGACTGGAGCGACTCTGCCCAGGGTCGCACTTTACGTTTGCAAATCCGTGGCCATATTTCCTGAAATGTGAATTCTGGAGGACTTGCTTTTTGAGTAAGTAGGCTCAGACGCAGGCCGTAATGTCCACAGGGGGGAAAAGAAATCTCAGTGGGAAAGGGAATCGGTGGGCTCTGCACAGCACGGCCGCTGAAAGAGTTCTTTATTCAGAGGGGTTGTTACTCTGTAGGTCTCAAAGAATAAGATAAGTGCGAGTGTTTGTTGAACGGTGCCTCTTTGGGCTTTTATTGTGCTCGTTGAATGCAGCGAACTTCGATGTGGTAGTACAAAATAAGAGATGAACCATAGGTAGGACTCATCCCTCCCCCCCGTATGAGTTTTACTGATAAAGGATAGACAAGTTTGTCTTTTCCAAAGAACTCCATGAGAAAGAGAAACACCGGCCGGGATTCAGAGAGTGGCTCTAGCATAATCCCGATGTCTGACTTGATGGCAGGTCCAAAGAAAGCAATGGGGGAAGACAGATGGAATTTTATTTTTTCATAGCTTTCTTTTTCGCTGTAAGAGTTGAAGACAGATATAATTTTTTTGGAAGGCTGATTTGTTTAACTGCTGTGTTTCGGCTACTAGTCCCTAGCTGTTTTAAGATAAATGGACAGTGTCTGAATGGATACCCCAAACACGTTTTTAGGGAAGTGAATGTATTCAAACCGTTTCCACTTTTGTATTGTTATCGTTCTTAATGCATCTTGTTATTTATTTACTTTGTTTATACCCCGCCTTTCTCCATAATGGGGACCCAGAGCAGCTTCCACGATTCCCCTCTGCTCCATTTTATCTGCACAACACCCCTCTGAGGTAGGTTAGGCTGAGAGAATGGAACGGGCCTGAGGACACCCGGAGAGCTTCCGTAGCATGAGTGGGGATTAGAACGTTTACGCCTCAGCTTTCTAATATAAATCTGTCCTAATATAAGTCCACCTACGTCCGAGGAGGTCATGGTGGTGTACAAGAGGTTTCCCCTCCTCTGTGTTATCCTTGCAACAACCCTGAGGGGTAGGTTAGGATGAGAGAGAGTGTCCGACACAGGGTTTGGTGTGGTGGTTAGGAGCGGCAGACTCTAACCCGGAGAACTGGGTTTGATTCCCCACTCCTCCACATGCAGCCCCACCTACCTCACAGGTTGTCTTTTGTGGGGAGAGGAAGGGAAGAAGATTGTAAGCCACTGTGAGACTCTGAGTGAAGGGTGGGGTATAAATCCAATCTCCTCCTCCTCCTCCTCCTCCTCTATGGTAGAGGCAGATTTGAATCCACATCCTCCTGGTCCTACCCCAGCACTCTAACCCCCTGTACCAAACTAAATAATACTCGTGATAGCTTCTAAAAATCCCCACAAAGAATGTTTCAGAGGGTAGTTAACTACTATGCGCATTGTATCTTTGCATGTAAATTTTATTTATCCTCTTTCCTAGTCCCCCCCCCTTCAATGTTTAAAGCAATGGCCTGAAACAAATCTTTATTTTTATAACAGCTTCTGAGCTTGCATTCCATTGTGCCTGTTGAAGAGAGCGGCATAACTTTAGAGTTTACAAGCTGGCACACGGATAGGGATTTGGTCTAGATTAGTGCACGTAACAGTTAAACAATGATATGTCATTTTAATAGCATTTGTCCAATGAACTTTACAAGCCCTCATTGGAATGCCACCTCCCAGGCTTATTTTTCTTGAGCATGCCGATAATTTGTGTCTCTTGGGTATCACTTACAACCTAGGAGAAAATATTTATTCAGCACCTCTACCCTAATAAGTGCAGCTTGAAGAAGAAGAGGAGATTGGATTTATACCCACCCTTCACTACCCAGAGGAGTCTCAGAGCAGCTTACACACTTCTTCCCCTTCCCCTCCCCACAACAGACACCCTGTGAGGTAGGTGGGGCTCTGACAGAAACTGCTCTTTTTCAAGGACAGCTCTGATAGATCTATGGCTTGCCCAAGGTCATCCAGCTGGCGCAAGCTGAGGAGTGGGGAATCAAACCTGGTTCTTCCAGATTAGAGTCTACGGACTTTGCCGCTACACCAAACTGATTCTCCCACTGTAGACTCCCACTGTGGAAAGAACGACAGCTGGACACCAATAGGTGGTCCCAATCCCATCTCAGAAGAAGGAAGAAGAAGAGATTGAATATATACCCCGCCCTTCATTACCCAAAAGTGTCTCAGAGCGGTTTACAAACTCCTTTCCCTTCCCCTCCCCACAACAGACATCCTGTGAGGTAGGTGGGTCTGAGAGAGTTCTGACAAAAACTGCTCTTTTTCAAGAATAGCTGTGCCAGAACTATGGCTTGCCCAATGTCATCCAGCAGGTGTAAGTGGAGGAGTGTGGAATCAAACCCAGTTCTCCCAGATTAGAGTCCGCGCACTTAAGCACTACACTACAGCTTGCCTTCTGCATGCTGGCCACTGGTGAAAACACCACTACCTGCCACCCCAGTTTGAAATCATTGCAATGCATGATGGGAGAGCCCCCACACAAGTCCACCCTGTCACGTGTGGCGTGTCCTTTACCCCCACGGTGAATCTTCTCTTCTTCTGCCCACTGGAAACAAAATCGCTGGGCAGAATTTTAAAAAGGATTCATTAGGCATTGGTGGCCTAGTTTCCATCTCCGTGTTTAATAATGAAAAATGCGTGGTGAGCTGGTGATTATACAGGGATGGCAGTGAGCATCTTGGGGTTGTCTTTTTAATGACTGGGCTGCCCATAATTTGTCAAGTTAAAGGACGGCAGCCATAGCAGGGCTTTTTAGAAGAAGAAGAGTTGTTTTTTATATCCAACCCTTCACTACCCAAAGGAGTCTCAGAGTGGCTTAGAATCGCCTTCCCTTCCCCTCCCCACAGCAGACAGAGGGGTCTGAGAGAGCTCTGAGAGAACTGCTCTTAAGAGAACAGCTCTGAGAGAGCTGTGGCTGACCCAAGGTCACCCTGCTGGCTTCATGTGGAGGACTGGGGAATCGAACCCAGTTCTCCAGATTAGAGCCCACCACTCTTAACCACTATACCATACTGGCTCTTTTAAAGGACATTTGGAATTGCACAGTGGTATCTAATGGCAATTCATGCACAATCGCAACACATGTACATTTTCCTTGTGTGTGTGCATTTATAGGCAGGGGTCATTTCGTAGAAAAAGAGGAGCAGGAGCTCATTAGCATAATTTATTAGCATAACTTATTTGCATATGCCACACCCCCTGACATCACCAGAAGTGTGTCAGAAGGCAACACCCACCACTCAGGCTCCACTGGACTGTTTTAGATTGCTAGCTATGTGGGGGGGGGGGACGCACAGATCTGCCCTCACAGAGGAGGGAGAGCTTGTACCTGAAGGCGGGCCGGGGGGGGGAGGCTCTGCAACCTACCTGGCTGCTTCTTGTTCCTCATGGCCCAACTGAGGGCTGCTGGGAGCAAGGGGCGGGGCTTGTTGCATGTGCCTGCCCCCTGGGCTCCTTACTGCTGGAGCTCCGCTCCTGTGTGCTCCTGCAGGAAACGACCCCTGTTTATAGTGCAATTATATACAGAGGGGCCTAGGGTTGCCACTGGATAAACGTATGGAGCAGAGGTCCATCAGTGGCTATTAGCCACAAGGTATAGATAGGAACTCTCGGTCTGGGGCAAGTCTTCTTGGTGCTTGGGGGGGGGCAACAGTGGGAGGGCTTCTAGTGTCCTGGCCCCACTGCTGGACCTCCTGATAATTTCAGGGAACTTAAGGTGGCTTAAAACATAAATAACGTACGTTAAACAGATCAAGATGGGTAGCCGTGTTAGTCTGTTTGTAGCAGTAGAAAAGAGCGAGAGATCACCTTAAAGACTAATAAAATTTGTGGCAGGGCATGAACGTTCATGAGTCACTGCTCACTTCTTTGGATACCTGATACAATAGAGCAGTTAGATTTGAGCCCAGTAGCACTACAGAGATTAAGAGTTTCAGGGAAAGATGGGAAGCCGTGTTAGTCTGTCTGTAGCAGCAGAAAAGAGCAAGAGTCCAGGAGCACCTTACAGACTAACAACATTTGTGGCAGGGGATGAGCCTGCCACAAATGTTGTTAGTCTTTCAGGTGTTAATGGATTCTTGCCCTTGTTCTTTTCTACTGCTACACTAAACATTACATTAAAACACATAAGGCCAGCATTTAACTGTTTTCACTACTTTCTGCCATTCCTTGGGTTGTGGCTCACAGTGGGAGAAAACCCGCAGAGCTCGGAATCCGTCTGCGTTTTAATGCAGAAAAGCGTTGTTCAAGCCGACGTAATACAACTTTTGCACGGCTTAAATGTTAAAAGCTGCACAAATCTTATGCTGGAACTGCTCCTCTTTCCTTCCCTGCCCCCGGTGGGATTGCACATTTTGTGTCTGGTTGCGCCCGTAAAAAAACCCAAACAAAACCCCCTTCTGCCCACAGTCCTCACTTATAGGGCGAGGAGAGGCGGGCAAGCAATCGATCCCTGCTTAATGAGTGTTTGTATTTCTTTATAGAATGGATTTCAGGAAGGAACATCGCTCGTTCATTAACACTCCTAGCAGTGACCAAAGGACAGCACACACAAAACCAGCTCCGATGTCACAATTAGGGACAGCGGTGCCGGTTTCTGTAGCTAATCGATGAGAGCCCCCTCCTCAGAGAAATGCCTGGCTTATACATACAGGGGAGTGGAGCGGTAGAATGTGAAAGCAGTAGAATGAATTGCTCCGCTTCAGAGGGAACAGGTGGGAGACAACGGTGAACCTCATTTTGGAACAAAGAGGCAGAACATTTTCATCCTATGAAGCTAGTTTTCCGTTAGAACGGATTCTTTCTAATGCGAAGGAACATTCAAGATGGTCTCCATCGTGCCTGGCAGCCGGCTGGAACTTGGGGACAAGGAGGGGATGTGTGTGTGGGGGTATGTGGCGTTGTGTGCACCATGACATCACTTCCAGGAAAACATCGGGTAGCTCTAAGACTCACTGGAAACTCTGTGGTTTTCCCAGTGATTCATAGAGCTAACCAATGTCATTTCTGGGTTTTCTCAAGAAGGGACATCATGGCACATACAATGCCCCCCCCCCCCCCCCCCAGCTTGAAGGGGCCTGGCAACCCTGTATCCACTGCCTGCATGGAGTAGTGATTAAGACCAGTGAACTCCGATCCAGAGAACTGGGTTTGATTCCCCGCTCCTCCCCATGAAGCCTGCTGGGTGACCTTGGGCCAGTCCCAGTCCTCTCAGGACTCTCTCAGCTCCACCTGCCTCACAAGGTGCCTGTTGTGGGGAAAGGGAGGGATGGCGATTGTCAGCCGCTTTGAGACACAGGAGGCCTGCTGGGTGACCCTGCGTGAGTCCCAGTTCTCTCAGGACACTCTCAACCCCACCTTCCTCACAAGGTGCCTGTTGTGGGGAGAGGGAGGGATGCCGATTGTCAGCCACTTTGAGACATAGAAGGCCTGCTGGGTGACCTTGGGCCAGTCCCAGTTCTCTCAGGACTCTCTCAGCTCCACCTGCCTCACAAGGTGCCTGTTGTGGGGAGAGGGAGGGAAGGCGATTGTCAGCCGCTTTGAGACACATGAGGCCTGCTGGGTGACCTTCGGCCAGTCCCAGTTCTCTCAGGACTCTCTCAGCTCCACCTGCCTCACAAGGTGCCTGTTGTGGGAAAAGGAAGGGAAGGCGATTGTGAGCTGCTTTGAGACATATGAGGCCTGCTGGGTGACCGGGGGCCAGTCACAGTCCGCTCAGGAGTCTCTCAGCCCCAACTGCCTCACAGGGTGCCTAGTGTGGGGAGAGGAAGGGAAAGTGATTGTAAGCTGCTCTGAGACACACGAGTGCCCTTGGGCCAGTCACAGTTTTGCCAGCGCTCTCTCAGCCCTACCTGCCTCACAAGGTGCCTGTTTGTGGGGAGAGGAAGGGAAGGCGATTGTCAGCCCCTTTGGGACACATGAGGCCTGCTGGGTGCCCTCCGGCCAGTCACAGTTTTCTCAGAGCTCTCTCAGTCCTACCTGCCTCACAAGGTGCCTGCTGTGGGGAGAGGAAGGGAAGGCGATTGTCAGCCACTTTGAGACTCCTAAAGGTAGAGAAAAGCAGGGTATAAAAACTGACTCTTCTACCCTTCTTTTCTCCTGTCTGCTGTGAGGATGATACTGTGCAGGCCATGCATCTTGTGGCCTGGCAACCTCATTTCCCTGCATCTGTGGCTCAAGTTCCTTTCAGTCTGATTCTATAAATCCCCATTCACTTTTCTGCTCCTTTCCGAGGTCTCATCCCTCTACTTTCTTTGCTATTTGCCCTTCCTGCTCTCTCAGGTTTTTCTTCTGCTCCTCCTCTCCTTCATCTGAGGCTGTGTCTGCCTGCCCAACATGCAGGAAGATCATGGAATCATAGAGTTGGAAGGGACCTCCAGGGTCATCTAGTGCAACCCCCTGCCCAATGCAGGAAGTTCACAAAATCCCCCCCCCCCCCACAGTGATCACCGTGGAGGGGTTAGAAAGCCGATAGAATGACTTATTTATTTATTTCGATTTCGATCCCGCCTTGCCTGACAAGCCGGCTCAAGCCGGCGTACAATAATAATTTACAATAAAAACAGATAAAAATTCTAACCATAAAATATAAAGTGCAGATTAAATACAAACGATAAAGTGCAGATGGCGATCGTTGTAGTTGGCCCCATATGACTAGACCAGTATCCCAAAGAAAGTGCCAGTAATAGATGTTCAGTAGCTTGTTCAGTGGTGGCTCGTAATCGTAATCGAAAGCTGATAGAATGACTTATTTATTTATTTCAGTTTCGATCCCACCTTGCCTGACAAGCTGTCTCAAGCCGGCATACAATAATAATGTACAATAAAAACAGATAAAATTTCTAACCATAAAATATAAAGTGCAGATGGCGATCGTTGTAGTTGGCCCCGTACGACTAGACCAGTATCCCAAAGAAAGTGCCAGTAATAGATGTTCAGTAGCTTGTTCAGTGGTGGCTCGTAATCGAAAGCCTGGTGGAAGAGCTAGGTTTTACAGGCCCTGCGGAACTGTAAAAGGTCCCACAGGGCCCTGATGTCCTCCGGGAGCTTGTTCCACCAGTATGGAGCCGCCACTGAGAAGGCCCTAGATCTGGTGATAGCCAGTCTGGCATCCTTGGGGCCAGGGACAGTCAGGCGATTTTGAGTCCCTGACCTCAGTGCTCTCTGGGGAACATGTGGGGAAAGGCGGTCCCTCTGGTACCTTGTACCTCTTCAGACCACTAATGGAAGATGCAATTTTGGAATGTCCCACCCATGTTAAAACCTTGCTGCAACCAGAACATTAGCACATTGGGAGAAATACTTGTGCTACGCCCGATATAAAGAAGCACTCCAAAATGGAGTTATCATGCTCGTTCCTCTTACCCCAGGATGCAAACTTGGCTGGAGGAGGGGATCTTACTGTGGTGATCTAGTAGGGTTCCCAACTCTGACTTGGGAAATTCCTGGAGATTTTGGGAGGGCTGAGAAGGGATGTGAAGCCATAGAGTCTACCCTCTGAAGCTGCCCATATACTCTGGGGAAACTGTCATTCTGGGAGATATCCAGGTAGGGTTGCCAGCTCTGGGTTGGGGAATACTTGGACATTTTGGGGGTGGAGCCTTGAAAGGGTGGGGCTCGGGGAGCGGAGGGACCTCCACAGGATATAATGCCATAGAGTCCGCCATCCAAAGCAGCCATCTTCTCCGGGGGAACGGATCTTGGATGTCTGGTGATGAACTGTAATAGTGGGGGATCTCCAGTTGCCACCTGGAGGCTGGCAACCCCATCTCCAGGCCGTACCTGGAGGCTGGCAACCCCATGCCTTGCAGGTCTTTTTATTGCTTCTCTCAAAGTTTGTTTGTGATAAGAACATAAGAGAAGCCATGTTGGCGACTAACAAATGTTGTAAAGAAATAAGTATGTCCCAATGATGCCCCCTTGGAACATAAGAGAAGCCATGCTGGATCAGGCCAACGGCCCATCCAGTCCAGCACTCTGTGTAACACAGTGAGCAAGACCCAGGGGCTATCAGGAAGTCCACCAGCGGGGTCAGAACTTCAGATGCCCTACCACTGTTGCCCCCCCCCAAGCACCACAAATACACAGCATCACTGTCCCAGACATAAGAACGTACGAGAAGCCATGTTGGATCAGGCCAATGGCCCATCCAGTCTGACAGTCTGTGCCACACAGTGGCCAAAACCCAGGGGCCATCAGGAGGTCCACCAGCAGGGCCAGAACTCCAGAAACTTTCCCACTATGGCCCCTCAAGTACCAAGAAGCATCACTGCCCCGGACAGTTCCATCTAGACCTTGTGGCTGATAGCCGCTCATGGACGTCTGTTCCTTATGTTTCTCTAGTCCCCTCTTGAAGCTGTCTATGCTTGTTGCCACGAGTGTTCCCTCTAAGCTGAGTTAGTGTGAGCTAGCTCACAGCTTTTTAGCCTCCGGCTCACACATTTTCATCTTTGCTCAGGAAGGATGGCTCCAGAGCAAACTAATTTACGCAGTAGCCAAATCGCTCGCTCACAACTTTAATGCCGGTAGCTCACAAAGTTGAATTTTTGCTCACAAGACTCCACAGCTTA
This sequence comes from Gekko japonicus, assembly GCF_001447785.1. NCBI lineage: Eukaryota > Metazoa > Chordata > Lepidosauria > Squamata > Gekkonidae > Gekko > Gekko japonicus. The sequence goes on along the minus strand of NW_015177017.1, from coordinate 94,998 downwards.
GTGGGAGCATTGGTCCGCCACTACGACTTCTTGTGTTCCTTCTCATTTCACCTCGGTTCCCAATCCACGAACTCACTTGCCTGGCACCAAAGCACGCTTCGGTCTGAAGTACCAGGCCTCCCATTCACAATCCTTCCTTTCTCCCTGGCCTAAGCAGCCCCCACCAGCAAGCGCACACGGGACGAGCGAGGCATGCCACTTTCTGGCTGTCCCCGAAGACAACAAAACTGGGGCCAACATCAGTCCAATAATACACTCTTAAACATTAGTTATGTATGCTAATACAATTACTTTTACACTTGATTATAGTATCGAAGTATACAAAATATTCACAAGGTATACAACCTAACCATACAATATCTTAATGTTATACAATAACACGGTAATACAACAAAATATCAATTGCTGCCAACAGCCAGAAGATACTAGTGGAATCCCAAAACATGTGCTGTTAACAGGCAAAAGAATGTAGAGCTTGTGGATATTTTGTATACTTCGATACTATAATCAAGTGTAAAAGTAATTGTATTAGCATACATAACTAATGTTTAAGAGTGTATTATTGGACTGATATTGGCCCCAGTTTTGTTGTCTTTGGAGTTTGGATACTGGGAGGTCTGTCTTTTGGGTTTGGCCACTTTCTGGCTGTCCCCATAAACTTCTCAAAAGTCACAACTGGCTGTTTCCCTCCAACTCCTGATGGCAAGAAATGGCTTGGTGGAACCAGGCATGACATCTCCTCCCCCCCCCTTCTCCCCGGCAAGGTGAAACGCTGCATTGCACACCGCAGTGTTTCATCAACACGTGTATTTAAGAGCCGGGGGGGCTCCCAATGATGAGGTTGAACAACCCAAAGCGATGGTGGTTCCGCGGCGGCAGGGCTAGGCCAGTAGCTGAGCTTACTCAGAACTTGCGTAAACGAAAAGGAGGGTTTCTTAGTTAAATACACACACAGAGAGCGTAAAACACACACACACACACACACACACAGAGCGCCTTTTGGTACACTGAAAGAGCTGATCAGAACTGTGGCAACCGGGGATGCTCTAGTGTGATGCTTGCCGGTCTCCGAGACTTCTGGCTCCCACCGCCTTGCTGACGGGAGATTGCCCATTGCGGTCTGAACAATGCAGTAATCAAGCCGGAGGAGCCACCTGGAAGTTTTTCCCCTTCCCGGGGAGGATTTCTCCTAGCGAAGCTCCAGGTCCCCGGGAAGGAGCAGGGCTGCCTCGAGCGATGTGGTAGGAGGAGGAGGAGAGAGATTCTGATGCGGGGCCCCGTTCGGAGGCAGGGAGAGGAGGCGAAGGGGGGAAAGAATTATAAAACCGGCGAGCAGCCAGGCTGTGTGTCGATCCAGGTCTCCGCTTCCGTGCGTGCCTCTCTCGTCTGATTTCTTTCCCCGATCCCTCTCGGGCTGATTCTCTCGAGGATTTCCACCTCCTCCCTGGAGAGCGCTTTCCGACATGGACTGCCTGTGCATTGTCACCACCAAGGTAGGTGCTGGAAACGTTACCCTTCGGTTTTCTCTTCCCTTCCTGTAGTTAAAGAAGAGGGAAGATGTTCTCCTCTCGGGTTGCAAGGGGAAGTGGTGGCTAAGTCTCCCTTTCGGTGGGTTTACGCGAGTGTAATCCCATCAGTGCTTTTAAATATTGCCTGCCTAAATAATATAAAAACTGTGGGTGTTTTTTTTTAACCAGAAAGAGGCCTGCATTGCTATTGTGTTTTTTTTTTTGGGGGGGGGGTGTTGTTTTAAACCTCAGATTTTGCTGGCATCTATTAATAACTCAGGTACCGGAGGACATTCAGAAAAGATGCTATCGTGCAAGCGTCTTGACAGATTTCCCGGCGAATGTGTTGATTGCTGTTTGGCAGGGTTTTGATTTCTTTGGGAAACTCTGGAGTTTTTCCTGCACCTTCCATTCATTTCTTTGGGAGCCAATCATACCGAGCTCCAATAAAGACGGTGTTTCTGATTGGAGAAGTCAAAGTTTCAGTAGGATATGGTGCCTTTTTTAGGATTGGGGGGGCGGCCCACAGGGCATGTGAGCGAGATGACCCTGATCTTAGACCTTCAGACGAGAACGGATGAACTGAACTCCCGGGCACGACTTTACAAAAAGCATTAGTAACTTAACAGAATTTCATGGTTGCAAAATGCGGCAATGGCCGCTAGGCAAGATGGCTTGGGGGAAAAAGAGCCTGATAAGTTTGCAGTAGAGTAGACCTAACAGCAGCTGCTAGTAATGACATCTAAATGGAACCTCCATGTTCAGAGGCAGTGTAGCTCTTTCAACGGTTTGCAAGGAAGCAAACAATACTGCAGTTCTGTTGTCTATGTACCATCCTCGTGGGCCTCCCCAGTGGTGGAAACAGAATGCTGGACCTGGGGAAAGCATTGGTCAGATCCAGCAGTGATCATCTTTATGTTCTTAATATTTCTGTTACAAGAATGATAAAAAATACACTAACTTGTTTGCTGGGTGTGATTTGAATGTGATTTGAAATGGCTCGCTGCAATCATACTAGATTCTGGAAGTTACTCCCCACTTGGTGCCTAATGCGTCCGGGTATGAAGATGGGTCATGCAGCAGGGATTGGAAAAAGTCTGCCCAGCCAGAGTATTACTTGCTTGTTTTTTCTTCATAGCAGTCCACACTGCCAAAGAGACAAGGCTTTTTTTTAAAAATCTGGCTTGTTTCTTTGGCAGTGGGAATGACTGCAGCAAAAACAGCAAGCAAAGTTCTGGCTAGGTGTGCTTCTTTAGATGTTGGCATTATAATATCCCAGCCTGCACTTGACGATTCCAGAAATTTCAGAGGTGTTATATTGATGGCTTTGAACTGGTTGAACCTAACTGGGTGATGCCAATGGTGTAGCGGCTGTTTTCTTTCTAAGTTTGCTTTGGTGAGAGAGGTGAAGAAAAATTGAAGGATGATGAGAGATAGAGAGAGAGATGGGTATATGTTATAATAAGTGAAAAGCAGGTCCCATAAGAAGCTGTCTCATACCAGCTCAGACAATCGGTCTATATATCTTAGTACCATCCACTCAGATTTGCAGTGTCTCTGTTGGGCAAAGAAAAGTCTTTCCGAATGAATGGTGCCCGAGAACTTTTTAACTGGAGAAATCTGGGGCTGTACTTTCTCTGTGTAAAGCGGAAGTTCTAACGTTGAACCACATCCTCTTCCATGTTACAGGCCGTGGTTCCCAAATTGGGTCCCAGTTCGGAAACTGTTGAAGATCGCTATTCTGTGTTAACCCTTGAGCTTTTGTTTTCTTGGGACTCCTGGAGGCTTTCCTACTACACTGCTGTAGCAGGAGCTGCAAAAGAAGTCCAGGCTCCTTTGGGAACTTGCCGCAAGTGCAGAATTGCTCCTGGTATTACATTGCTCTCTTGAAGTCTTTGAAGGGCTGTCACTTAGAGGAGGGCAGGGAGCTGTTCCTGTTGGTAGCAGAGGAGAGGACTCGCAAGAATGGGTTTAGATTCAGGGTGGGAAGGTACCAGCTGGATCTTAGGAATTTTTTTTTTTATGGTAAGAGTTCTGCAACAGTGGAACCAGCTGTCTAGGATGGTGGTGAGCTCCCCGCCACTGGCAGTCGTTAAGCAGCGGCTGGACAAACACTTGTCAGGGAGGCTCTAGGGCAGTGATGGTGAACCTTTTAGAGACCGAGTGCCCAAACTGTGACCCAAAACCCACTTATTTATTGCAAAGTACCAACACAGCAATTTAACCTGAATACTGAGGTTTTACTTTAGAAAAAAACAACTCGTACATTAACTTAAGATGATCCAAACAAAGTAAGGAAAGCAATCCCAAATGCTTCCATTTACTTAAAATTATTTGGCAGAGAATTCAACACTTTAATGATGGTCTGGGCCTGGCTGGGGCGATGGCACGCGTGCCCACAGAGAGGGCTCTGAGTGCCACCTCTGGCACCTGTGCCATAGGTTCGCCACCACTGCTCTAGGCTGATCCTGCATTGAGCAAGGGGGTTGGACGAGATGGCCTGTATGGCCCCTTCCGACTCTGTGACTCTATGATTCTGTCATTCTACATCTGATCTCCAGATGACAGAGATCAGTTCCCCTGGAGAAAAATGGCTGCTTTGGAGGGTGGACTCTTTGGCATTATACCCTGCTGACATCCCTTTTCCCCAAGCCCCATTC